>NC_048576.1:96405430-96417930 GCF_013265735.2 Oncorhynchus mykiss | reverse complement strand
CGATCTCATTACGCTCATAAAATCACCAATAAAGTGCCTTGCGAAAGTATTCGGCCCCCTTGAACTTTGCGACCTTTTGCCACATTTCAGGCTTCAAACATAAAGATATAAAACTGTATTTTTTTGTGAAGAATCAACAACAAGTGGGACACAATCATGAAGTGGAACGACATTTATTGGATATTTCAAACTTTTTTAATAAATCTAAAACTGAAAAATTGGGCGTGCAAAATTATTCAGCCCCCTTAAGTTAATACTTTGTAGCCCCACCTTTTGCTGCGATTACAGCTGTAAGTCGCTTGGGGTATGTCTCTATCAGTTTTGCACATCGAGAGACTGAATTTTTTTCCCATTTCCCATTCCTCCTTGCAAAACAGCTCGAGCTCAGTGAGGTTGGATGGAGAGCATTTGTGAATAGCAGTTTTCAGTTCTTTCCATAGATTCTCGATTGGATTCAGGTCTGGACTTTGACTTGGCCATTCTAACACCTGGATATGTTTATTTTTGAACCATTCCATTGTAGATTTAGCTTTATGTTTTGGATCATTGTCTTGTTGGAAGACAAATCTCCGTCCCAGTCTCAGGTCTTTTGCAGACTCCATCAGGTTTTCTTCCAGAATGGTCCTGTATTTGGCTCCATCCATCTTCCCATCAATTTTAACCATCTTCCCTGTCCCTGCTGAAGAAAAGCAGGCCCAAACCATGATGCTGCCACCACCATGTTTGACAGTGGGGATGGTGTGTTCAGGGTGATGAGATGTGTTGCTTTTACGCCAAACATAACATTTTGCATTGTTGCCAAAAAGTTCAATTTTGGTTTCATCTGACCAGAGCACCTTCTTCCACATGTTTGGTGTGTCTCCCAGGTGGCTTGTGGCAAACTTTAAACAACACTTTTTATGGATATCTTTAAGAAATGGCTTTCTTCTTGCCACTCTTCCATAAAGGCCAGATTTGTGCAATATACGACTGATTGTTGTCCTATGGACAGAGTCTCCCACCTCAGCTGTAGATCTCTGCAGTTCATCCAGAGTGATCATGGGCCTCTTGGCTGCATCTCTGATCAGTCTTCTCCTTGTATGAGCTGAAAGTTTAGAGGGACGGACAGGTCTTGGTAGATTTGCAGTGGTCTGATACTCCTTCCATTTCAATATTATCGCTTGCACAGTGCTCCTTGGTATGTTTAAAGCTTGGGAAATCTTTTTGTATCCAAATCCGGCTTTAAACTTCTTCACAAGAAAAAAGTTTGAAATATCCAATAAATGTCGTTCCACTTCATGATTGTGTCCCACTTGTTGTTGATTCTTCACAAAAAAATACAGTTTTATATCTTTATGTTTGAAGCCTGAAATGTGGCAAAAGGTCGCAAAGTTCAAGGGGGCCGAATACTTTCGCAAGGCACTGTATCTTTATTCAATTATTATTGTTGTCTATTTCTCTGTGCTTTGATTGGTGGGGAAAAACAGGTGTATGTAGCCTACTGTAGGCTACAATACCCTTTTAAACGTTTAACAAAAAACATTTTTCAGAACAATTAACTTGATAACAAGAGAAAATGTAGCTCTGAAAAAAGTATCAAAAGAACGGTGGATAATGATAATTGGAAGTTTAAGGGAGGAATGTACAGAGAGATATGCATTAATCTAACCATCTATCTCCTAACAGACAGAGAAATATGCATTCATCTAACCATATATCTCCTAACAGACAGCGAGATATGCATTCATCTAACCATCTATCTCCTAACGGACAGAGAGATATGCATTCATCTAACCATCTATCTCCTAACAGACAGAGAGATATGCATTCATCTAACCATCTATCTCCTAACAGACAGAGAGATATGCATTCATCTAACCATCTATCTCCTAACAGACAGCGAGATATGCATTCATCTAACCATCTATCTCCTAACAGACAGAGAGATATGCATTCATCTAACCATCTATCTCCTAACAGACAGAGAGATGTGCATTAATCTAACCATCTATATCCTAACAGACAGCGAGATATGCATTCATCTAACCATCTATCTCCTAACGGACAGAGAGATATGCATTCATCTAACCATCTATCTCCTAACGGACAGAGAGATATGCATTCATCTAACCATCTATCTCCTAACAGACAGAGAGATATGCATTCATCTAACCATCTATCTCCTAACAGACAGAGAGATATGCATTCATCTAACCATCTATCTCCTAACAGACAGCGAGATATGCATTCATCTAACCATCTATCTCCTAACAGACAGAGAGATATGCATTCATCTAACCATCTATCTCCTAACAGACAGAGAGATATGCATTAATCTTTCCATCTTTTCACAATGCCAAGCCAGTGTGTCTTATTTGCAATGGAAATATCTCTGTTTGCAAAAATAATTCAACCTCAGACGTCGTTATGAATCTAAGCATGGAACTTTCAAAGTTGCCTTCTCGCCCCAGAGGCCCGACGCAGAACAATTGAAGCGTTCACTGCACGCCACAGCATCGTCACAGAGCTGATGGAAGACTTCAGGACACTGAAGAAACGACAGGCAGAGGGACCAGGCCACAGCATCGTCACAGAGCTGATGGAAGACTTCAGCACACTGAAGAAACGACAGGCAGAGGGACCAGGCCACAGCATCGTCACAGAGCTGATGGAAGACTTCAGCACACTGAAGAAACGACAGGCAGAGGGACCAGGCCGCAGCATCGTCACAGAGCTGATGGAAGACTTCAGGACACTGAAGAAACGACAGGCAGAGGGACCAGGCCACAGCATCGTCACAGAGCTGATGGAAGACTTCAGCACACTGAAGAAACGACAGGCAGAGGGAGGGACCAGGCCACAGCATCGTCACAGAGCTGATGGAAGACTTCAGCACACTGAAGAAATGACAGGCAGAGGGACCAGGCCACAGCATCGTCACAGAGCTGATGGAAGACTTCAGCACACTGAAGAAACGACAGGCGGAGGGAGGGACCAGGCCACAGCATCGTCACAGAGCTGATGGAAGACTTCAGCACACTGAAGAAACGACAGGCGGAGGGAGGGACCAGGCCACAGCATCGTCACAGAGCTGATGGAAGACTTCAGCACACTGAAGAAACGACAGGCGGAGGGACCAGGCCACAGCATCGTCACAGAGCTGATGGAAGACTTCAGCACACTGAAGAAATGACAGGTGGAGGGACCGGGCCGCAGCATCGTCACAGAGCTGATGGAAGATATCATCAAGCGGCTGAGGGACAACTTCTCCACCAGATCTGAAGACTACATCATGACTGCCCAACTTGCCCAAGGACGTCTGTACGTGACCATCTCACAGTCTGCCCAGGTGTAGAATTCTCCTCCCTTGCTAAGAAAGCGATACCCTCGATTGGTGAGGCCCCAGTTCAAACAGATGATTGAATTCCAGACATCATCATTCAAATCAGGGATGAGATCAGGAGTGCCGAGTCCTTGTGTGTGTTTTGGGTGTCCTGTAACTGATGAGATCAGGAGTGCCGAGTCCTTGTGTGCGTTTTGGGTGTCCTGTAACTGATGAGATCAGGAGTGCCGAGTCCTTGTGTGCGTTTTGGGTGTCCTGTAACTGATGAGATCAGGAGTGCCGAGTCCTTGTGTGCGTTTTGGGTGTCCTGTAACTGATGAGATCAGGAGTGCCGAGTCCTTGTGTGCGTTTTGGGTGTCCTGTAACTGATGAGATCAGGAGTGCCGAGTCCTTGTGTGCGTTTTGGGTGTCCTGTAACTGATGAGATCAGGAGTGCCGAGTCCTTGTGTGCGTTTTGGGTGTCCTGTAACTGATGAGATCAGGAGTGCCGAGTCCTTGTGTGCGTTTTGGGTGTCCTGTAACTGATGAGATCAGGAGTGCCGAGTCCTTGTGTGCGTTTTGGGTGTCCTGTAAATGATGAGATCAGGAGTGCCGAGTCCTTGTGTGCGTTTTGGGTGTCCTGTAACTGATGAGATCAGGAGTGCCGAGTCCTTGTGTGCGTTTTGGGTGTCCTGTAACTGATGAGATCAGGAGTGCCGAGTCCTTGTGTGTGTTTTGGGTGTCCTGTAACTGATGAGATCAGGAGTGCCGAGTCCTTGTGTGTGTTTTGGGTGTCCTGTAACTGATGAGATCAGGAGTGCCGAGTCCTTGTGTGTGTTTTGGGTGTCCTGTAACTGATGAGATCAGGAGTGCCGAGTCCTTGTGTGTGTTTTGGGTGTCCTGTAACTGATGAGATCAGGAGTGCCGAGTCCTTGTGTGTGTTTTGGGTGTCCTGTAACTGATGAGATCAGGAGTGCCGAGTCCTTGTGTGTGTTTTGGGTGTCCTGTAACTGATGAGATCAGGAGTGCCGAGTCCTTGTGTGCGTTTTGGGTGTCCTGTAACTGATGAGATCAGGAGTGCCGAGTCCTTGTGTGCGTTTTGGGTGTCCTGTAACTGATGAGATCAGGAGTGCCGAGTCCTTGTGTGCGTTTTGGGTGTCCTGTAACTGATGAGATCAGGAGTGCCGAGTCCTTGTGTGCGTTTTGGGTGTCATGTAACTGATGAGATCAGGAGTGCCGAGTCCTTGTGTGCGTTTTGGGTGTCCTGTAACTGATGAGATCAGGAGTGCCGAGTCCTTGTGTGCGTTTTGGGTGTCCTGTAACTGATGAGATCAGGAGTGCCGAGTCCTTGTGTGCGTTTTGGGTGTCCTGTAACTGGTGAGATCAGGAGGGCCGAGTCCTTGTGTGTGTTTTGGGTGTCCTGCTCAGCTGAATACAACGGAATAAAGAATCATGCCTTTTATGTGCTGACAACGTTTGGATCGATTTACGCCTGCGAGTGAAGCTTGAGTTGTAGCTCAGACAGTTAAGTTATTTTATATGGGCCTTCGCCCCCACATAGCCTAGCTCAGCCTGTTAAGTTATTTTATATGGGCCTTCGCCCCCACATAGCCTAGCTCAGCCAGTTAAGTTATTTTATATGGGCCTTCGCCCCCACATAGCCTAGCTCAGCCTGTTAAGTTATTATATATGGGCCTTCGCTCTGAAGAAGTAGACTCCAATTAAGCCCTCTTGTTGTTTGTAAAGTCAAAAAAAAAAGAATATTATTGTTGAAATTACGTACTCTACTGGTGTAGGTTTTCTCCATCTGTTGCATAACAAGTTAGCAATATTTTCAGCACCAGGTGCTGTTCACCTCCTATTGGTTGCTCTGCGGTTGCATCTTTACGTTTCAGCACCAGGTGCTGTTCACCTCCTATTGGTTGCTCTGCGGTTGCATCTTTACGTTTCAGCACCAGGTGCTGTTCACCTCCTATTGGTTTCTCTGCGGATGCATCTTTACGCTTCAGCACCAGGTGCTGTTCACCTCCTATTGGTTTCTCTGCGGATGCATCTTTACGCTTCAGCACCAGGTGCTGTTCACCTCCTATTGGTTGCGCTGCAGGTCCAGCTTTACGTTTCAGCACCACTAAATGGTCCGCTGCCTGCTTCATTAGTTGACCGTCTCCTGCATCCTCTCTCCTCATGAATGAAGTTAAAATGTAACTTTTGCATTATTTAGGTGAGGTAACTTCCTTCTTGGGACATTGCATTTGGGAGTTTTTGCATCTCCGGTCCGATATATATATTTTTTAAATTAACAAAATATTAATAAAAAATAAAAAAATTGGGGGGGGGGGGGGGGGGTCATTTTACTGGAGGTCCAGATTGGCCCGCTGGCACCCAGTTGGGGAACCCTAGAGACTCAGAGGTGTTGGCCCGCTGGCACCCAGTTGGGGAACCCTAGAGACTCAGAGGTGTTGGCCCGCTGGCACCCAGTTGGGGAACACTAGAGACTCAGAGGTGTTGGCCTGCTGTCCTCCAGTTGGGGAACCCTAGAGACTCAGAGGTGTTGGCCCACTGGCACCCAGTTGGGGAACCCTAGAGACTCAGAGGTGTTGGCCCGCTGGCACCCAGTTGGGGAACCCTAGAGACTCAGAGGTGTTGGCCCGCTGGCACCCAGTTGGGGAACACTAGAGACTCAGAGGTGTTGGCCTGCTGTCCTCCAGTTGGGGAACACTAGAGACTCAGAGGTGTTGGCCCGCTGTCCTCCAGTTGGGGAACACTAGAGACTCAGAGGTGTTGGCCCGCTGTCCTCCAGTTGGGGAACACTAGAGACTCAGAGGTGTTGGCCCGCTGTCCTCCAGTTGGGGAACACTAGAGACTCAGAGGTGTTGGCCTGCTGTCCTCCAGTTGGGGAACACTAGAGACTCAGAGGTGTTGGCCCGCTGACCCCCAGTTGGGGAACACTAGAGACTCAGAGGTGTTGGCCCGCTGGCCTCCAGTTGGGGAACCCTGCACTAGAGACTCAGAGGTCAGAGGTGTTTCAAGAATGTGTGTGTGTGTCTATATCAAATCAAATGTTATTGGTCAGATACACATATTTAGCAGATGTTTTTGCTGGTGAAGTGAAATGCTTGTGTTCCTAGCTTCATCAGTGCAGTAGTCTCTAAAAATTCACAACAATACACAAATCTAAAAGTAAAAGAATGGAATTTAGAAATATATAAATATTAGGACGAGCAATGTCGGAGTGGCATTGACTAACATTTTTGTCCAGATGGGATAGGGCAGTGTGCAGTACGATGGCGATTGCATCGTCTGTGGACCTATTGGGGCGGTAAACAAGTTGAAGTAGGTCTAGGATGTCAGGTAAGGTAGAGGTGATATGATCCTTGACTAGCCTCTCAAAGTACTCCATGATAACAGAAGTGAGTGCTAAGGAAGATAGTCATTTAGTTCAGTTACCTTTTGCTTTCTTGGGTACAGGAACAATGGTGGACATATTGAAGCAAGTGGGGACAGCAGACTGGGATAGGGAGAGATTGAATATGTCCGTAAACACTCCAACCAGCTCGTCTGCGCATGCTCGGAGGACGCAGCTAGGGATACCATCTGGGCCGGCAGCCTTGCGTGGGTTAACACGCTTAAATGTCTTACTCACATCGGCCACAGAGAATGAGGGGGTGGGGCACGTTGTTATCCTTAAAGAAGGTGTTCAGTTTGTCCGGGAGCAAGGCGTCGGTGTCCAGGAAGTGGCTGGTTTTCCCTTTGATTACAAAGGTCTCATGTCTGAGCCGTTGAATTGCATTTAGCCTGTTTGATTGTCTTATGAAGGCGATAACTGGACTGTTTTCAGTCATCTTGCCATGGTTAAATGCGGTAGTTCACGCTTTCAGTTTTGAGCAAATGCCGCCATCTATCCACGGTTTCTGGTTTGGGTAGGTTTTAATAGTCACAGTGGGAACAACATCCCCTATGCACTTCCTGATGAACTCATTCACTGTGTCCGTGTATACGTCCATGCTATTCTCAGAGGCAACCCGGAACATATCCCAGTCCGTGTGATCAAAACAATCTTGAAGCATGCATTCTGATTGGTCAGACCAGTGTTGAATAGTCCGTAGCAAGGGTACTTCCTGTTTGAGTTTCTGCCTATAGGAAGGGAGGAGCAAAATGGAGTTGTGATCTGATTTGCCAAAGGGAAGGTGGGGGAGGGCCTTGTAGGTATCCTGGAAGAGGGAGTAGCAGTGATCCAGTGTTTTTCCAGCGCGAGTACTACACTCAATGTGTTGATAGAACTTCGGTAGCGTTTTCCTCAAATTTACTTTGTTAAAATCCCCAGCTACAATAAATGCAGCCTCAGGATATGTGGTTTCCAGTTTGCATAAAGTCCAGTGTAGTTCCTTGAAGGGCCGTCGTGGTATCGGCTGTAACTACAACGGCTGTAACTATAACTGAAGAGAATTATCTTGGGAGGTAATACGGTCGGCATTTGATTGGGAGATATTCTAGGTCGGGTGAACAAAAAGACTTAAGTTTCTTTACGTTATGACAATCACACCATGAAACATACACCACCACCTTTCTTCTTCCCGGAGAGGTGTTTTTTCCTGTCTGCACGATGTACTGAGAACCCAGCTGGCTGTATGGACGGGGACAGTGTATCCGGAGGGAGCCATGATCCTTTGAAACAGAGTATGTTACAGACCCTGATGTCTCTCTGGAAGGAGATCCTCGCCCTGAGCTCGTCTACTTTATTGTCCATAGACTGAACATTAGTGAGTAATATCTCTGATTAATACTGCTTTCATCCCTACACTAAGGTCATCTCTGTTTAATACTGCTTTCATCCCTACACTAAGGTCATCTCTGTTTAATACTGCTTTCATCCCCACACTAAGGTCATCTCTGTTTAATACTGCTTTCATCCCCACATTAAAGTCATCTCTATTCTACACTGTGAGAGGGAGTGAGGGAGGGAGGGAAATAGAGAGTGGGGGTGTAGAGAGAGAGCGGAAATGAGGGAAGGAGGGAGAAGGAGAGAGTGGAAGGGAGGAAGAGCGACAGAGAGAGAGAGAGAGATAAATAGAGAAAGAGGGAGGGAGGGAGGAGTGCAGAGATACACCAACACAATTCTTCCTGTTCAGCCCTGTTACACACAGCCTTACTATGGAGAGAGGGAGAAAGGGGTTCCTAGTAGAGAGGGGTTGCTAGTAAAGAGGAGTGTCCTAGTAGAGAGGGGTTCCTAGTAGAGAGGGGTTCCTAGTAGAGAGGGGTTCCTAGTAGAGAGGAGTGTCCTAGTAGAGAGGGGCGTCCTTGTAGAGAGGAGTTCCTAGTAGAGAGGGGTTCCCAGTAGAGAGGGGTTCCTAGTAGAGAGGGGTTCCTAGTAGAGAGGGTTTCCTAGTAGAGAGGGGTTCCTAGTAGAGAGGGGTGTCCTAGTAGAGATGGGTTCCTATTAGAGAGAGTTTCCTATTAGAGAGGGGTTCCTAGTAGAGAGGGGTTCCCAGTAGAGAGGGGTTCCCAGTAGAGAGGGGTTCCTAGTAGAGAGGGGTTCCTAGTAGAGAGGGGCGTCCTAGTAGAGAGGGGTTTCTAGTAGAGAGGGGTTTCTAGTAGAGAGGGGTTCCTAGTAGAGAGGGGTTCCTAGTAGAGAGGGGCGTCCTAGTAGAGAGGAGTTCCTATTAGAGAGGTGCGTCCTAGTAGAGAGGGGTTTCTAGTAGAGAGGGGTTCCTAGTAAAGAGGGGTTCCTAGTAGAGAGGTGTTCCCAGTAGAGAGGGGTTCCTAGTAGAGAGGGCTTTCTAGTAGAGAGGGATTCCTAGTAGAGATGGGTTCCTAGTAGAGAGGGGTTTCAAGTAGAGAGGGGTTCCTAGTAGAGAGGGGTTCCTAGTAGAGAGGGGTTCATAGTAGAGAGGGGTTCCTAGTAGAGAGGGGTTTCTAGTAGAGTTAATGGGTCTCTATAGGGAGTGAACTTGTTACCTTGTACCTTGTTATTTAGCTACTTCTTTTAATATCAACAACTCTCACCGTTTACATCTGGTCTGGGATCAGCAAGCTGTTTTACATAGAATCTGGTCTGGGATCAGCAAGCTGTTTTACATAGAATCTGGTCTGGGATCAGCAAGCTGTTTTAAATAGAATCTGGTCTGGGATCAGCAAGCTGTTTTAAATAGAATCTGGTCTGGGATCAGCAAGCTGTTTTACATAGAATCTGGTCTGGGATCAGCAAGCCGTTTTAAATAGAATCTGGTCTGGGATCAGCAAGCCGTTTTACATAGAATCTGGTCTGGGATCAGCAAGCTGTTTTACATAGAATCTGGTCTGGGATCAGCAAGCTGTTTTACATAGAATCTGGTCTGGGATCAGCAAGCCGTTTTAAATAGAATCTGGTCTGGGATCAGCAAGCCGTTTTACATAGAATCTGGTCTGGGATCAGCAAGCTGTTTGGTGTGTTCTGTCTCCTTCACTTTGATGTTTCTCTGACATTGTTTTCTCCTCCCATGGCTGTTGTTGTTTGGGATGATTTTTAAAACATGGCCACCTGTTTCCTGACAACTAGACGCCACCTGAGTTATTCATGATACTAGAAGAAGAGGATTTCTTTTTACGTTCCCATTCAATTCCCAGAACTAACTCTCTTGGATTGGTTACACACACATACACACACACACACACACACACACACACACACACACACACACACACACACACACACACACACACACACACACACACACAGTTTATCCTGTTAGTGTAATGAATTCAGAGATAGTAAATGTTTTATAGGTGTCTCAGCTACTTAGGGTATATTGACAGACTGAGCCCTCTTTACTGTCTCCTTGGTTGTCTCCCAAATGGCACCCTGTTCCTAATATAGTGCACTACTTTGACCAGAGCCCTATAGAGCCCTGTTCCCTATATAGTGCACTACTTTGACCAGAGCCCTATAGAGCCCTGTTCCCTATATAGTGCACTACTTTGACCAGAGCCCTATAGAGCCCTGTTCCCTATTTGGTGCACTACTTTGACCAGAGCTCTATAGAGCCCTGTTCCCTATATAGTGCACTACTTTGTCCAGAGCCCTATAGAGCCCTGTTCCCTATATAGTGCACAACTGTTGACCCGTATTGGTTAAAGTCTAAATGGACTGGGGTCCACCCTGGTCAGAAGTAGTTCACCACGTAGAGAGATAAAGGGTGTCATGTGTGATGTATGTCTTGTGTTCCTGTCATTAAAATACTGACTGAAGAGTCATGTTGTCATATATCTGATTCACTGTGTTTCATTTTTTTTTACATTTAACTAGGCAAGTCAGTTAAGAACATATTCTTATTTTTAATGGCGGCCTACCGGGGAACAGTGGGTGAACTGCCTGTTCAGGGGCAGAACGACAGATTTTTACCTTGTCAGCTTGGGGATTTGATCTTTCAACCTTTCTGTTAGAGTCCTAACCTCTAGAATACCTGTCGCCCCTCACGAGGTCGGGGAGATGCAGCACAGTACAGCCTATCAACTCTCATCCCAACGCTACGAAAAATGTATCCTGGTCTGTCCCCAAGCTATCAGAGATGTATTCATCTCTCATCCCAAAGCTTGGAAAAATGTATCCTGGTCTGTCCCTCAGCTATCAGAGATGTATGTATTCATCTCTCATCCCAACGCTAGGAAAATGTATCCTGGTCTGTCCCCAAGCTATCAGAGATGTATTCATCCCTCATCCCAAAGCCAGGAAAAATGTATCCTGGTCTGTCCCCAAGCTATCAGAGATGTATTCATCCCTCATCCCAAAGCCAGGAAAAATGTATCCTGGTCTGTCCCCAAGCTATCAGAGATGTATTCAACTCTCATCCCAACGCTAGGAAAATGCACCGGTGGATTGAGAGGGCAAATGACAATCATTCTGAATTGATTTCGACATCCCAGAGAAGACAGTAGAAACGTCCATATGCTCTGCAGGTAATCGTGCCTCCTAAACGCTGTCGTGACGTGGCCCTTTCTGGGTATAGATCGTGGCTTCCCCCTCTCTCTCTGTTCTACACCCAGGTTCTATTATCTCAGGCCATAAATTCCTGGAGGAGACTCTCTCCTCATGGCCACGCAGAAAGAGACACCTAGAGAGAACAAAGGATTTCACATGGCCAAACTCCTAAATCCCCAAAAATGGGAATATGAAACAAAAGGTCCACTTGTGAGAAGGTGGGAGTGGTCCGTGGACACTTAAGGGACGGGTATGACGAGTGTGTTTCATTTTGGTGACCTCAGAGAGGACAGGAAACACACATAACTATATCTCTTGATTGTGTACTTTTCTCAATGATGGTGTTTGCATCTAATTGTTGTATAAAATGAATGAGTAAAGATGAAACTATTGGTGAAATGATGTGATGTGATGTTTAAACATTTAATGTGAGAGAATTGTATTCCTATCTAAAGTTGAACTAAGTCATTGGTGAGACATGATCTGGTGTCATATTACCTCCTTTTCTACTGTTAGGAATAAAACCCCCTCCTGAGGAAATCCTCTTCAGACCACCGCGTTCCTCGGTGGAAACTGAGGTGGCATAGGTTTGAGTACCAAGACTAAGCAAACCCACAGCGTGAGCTGTGATTGTGAATAGTTATCAATTTCCTAACCATACCACGTGGAGCATTGGCTACACGGCTGGAAATGGTTCAACTCTGAGACTGTCGATCCCTAGAGAATAAGAGCAAATCTTATATACTAATTACTAGTCTGCAGCTCGAAATTATGTCAACCTGGGATGCGATTACCGACAACCGCCGAAACATCTACTCTATGGAAAAACGTTTCTGAATGGAACTCTGAAGTATCCATCGTAACCACCAATGACTTTGATCTTCAGGAAAACAGAAAGAGACTCAGGTGATCTCTCCAGCAGACGAACTGACAATTCCAACAGAGATCACAACGACACCTGGGCGTAAACATATATTGATTGCAGTTATTCCCGAATGAGTGAGCGTTCATGTGCAAAGGATTAGCATTTCAATTAATATAATTATCAACTGTGTAGTGGTCTCTTTTTCCTTTCCCGCTTTGTCTCAGTCCACACCCACTTCCCATTGGTCCACCAAGCCGTCATATTGGCCCACTAGGGAATCTTCCCTATCTTTTGTTAGTAACCAATATCTACTGTTCATTTGTTTATGCATTTCTGTGATTATTTAGTTAGTTAATAAATAAATGATTAAGCCTGTTGGT
>NC_048576.1:96380430-96402930 GCF_013265735.2 Oncorhynchus mykiss | reverse complement strand
CGTTGTACACAGAGGATATTTTTGCAGAATTCTGCATGCAGAGTGTCAATTTGGTGTTTGTCCCATTTTGTGAAATCTTGGTTGGTGAGCGGACCCCAGACCTCACAACCATAAACGGCAATGGGCTCTATAACTGATTCAAGTATTTTTAGCCAGATCCTAACTGGTATGTTGAATTTTATGTTCCTTTTGATGGCACAGAATGCCCTTCTTGCCTTGTCTCTCAGATCGGTCACAGCTTTGTGGAAGTTATCTGTGGCACTGATGTTTAGGCCGAGGTGTATATAGTTTTTTGTGTGCTCTAGGGCAATGGTGTCTAGATGGAATTTGTATTTGTGGTCCTGGCGACTGGACCTTTTTTGTAACACCGTTATTTTGGTTGTACTGAAATTTACTGTCAGAGCCCAGGTCTGACAGAATCTGTGCAGAAGATCTAGGTGCTGCTGTAGGCCCTCCTTGGTTGGGGACAGAAGCACCAGATCATCAGCAAACAGTAGACACATGACTTTGGATTCTAGTAGGGTGAGGCCGGGTGCTGCAGACTTTTCTAGTGCCCGCGCCAATTCGTTGATATATATGTTGAAGAGGGTGGGGCTTAAGCTGGGGGGCTTAATTGGCAAAAAACAGACACATTTCTTCCAACAGGGCATTGGGGTGAGACAGGGATGCCTGTCTCACCCCAATGCCCTGTTGGAAGAAATGTGTCTGTTTTTTGCCAATTTTAACCCCACACTTGTTGTTTGTGTGGAGAAGCTGTCTTCATTAAAATATGGGGATTCTAGTGGGGGGATATAGGTAGCACACAGGAGGACATGTTTCTCTGTTATTTTAAGATAATTTCCTTTTGAATCTCTAGCCAAATGTAAAATGTTCCTGTTTTGTCTAATTTAATGGAGTGAGTTAGGTCTGCTCTATATCAGATTAGCATAAACCCTGGTGTAACTAGTTGGTCCTCAGACAGAAGGTCTAGGGCTCTGTTTGTATTATCATGTGGCTGGGTGAAGCTAGTTGGTCCTCAGACAGAAGGTCTAGGGCTCTGTGTGTATTATCATGTGGCTGGGTGAACCTAGTTGGTCCTCAGACAGAAGGTCTAGGGCGCACTGGGTGTATTATCATGTGGCTGGGTGACCCTAGTTGGTCCTCAGACAGAAGGTCTAGGGCGCACTGGGTGTATTATCATGTGGCTGGGTGACCCTAGTTGGTCCTCAGACAGAAGGTCTAGGGCGCACTGGGTGTATTATCATGTGGCTGGGTGACCCTAGTTGGTCCTCAGACAGAAGGTCTAGGGCGCACTGGGTGTATTATCATGTGGCTGGGTGACCCTAGTTGGTCCTCAGACAGAAGGTCTAGGGCGCACTGGGTGTTTGGACACCAGAGTTTAGACACACTGTGTTTATTTTCTTGTATATATTTCCTGTTTGAGTCCATATGGAGTGCAATCTGTGTCTTGTGTTTGTCCTCAGTGGGTGTGGGGGGTTGTCAGGAGGGCTTCTAGGGTGGCTGACAGGGGGGGTGAGATCCCCTGGGCTTGGGGTTCTTCATTTGTCTGTCCCGCTGTGATTTCAACGTTATGGTCAGGGTCTGGGTGGACTGTTCTGCTGTGGTGTCGAGACTTTTGTCAGGTGCTGAGGTGGGCTGTTCTGCTGGCTTCTCTGTGGGGGTGGCCACCTCTCTAGTAGGTGGTTCTCTGTCACACACCATCCCCCTCAACCTCTCCTCCAGCAGTTTGATCCTCTCCTCTAGTGCTCTGTTCTTCTCCTGCTCATGCTTTTTATCATGTTGAAGCTGTCTCACCACTGTCCAGAGTGCAGATAGGTCTCTCTCCACCTCCAGCTCTCCAGGTCTGGTTGAGGGGTGTTGTTGTGCTGGACTGTTGTCTGGGTCTGTGCTGACTGGACTGTAATCACCTGCTGTTCCAGCTCCACCTGTCTTCCCTCCAGCTAAGTGAATTTATCCTTCATTTCAATGATGGGGTAGTACTCTGAGCTGGGAGGTTGACTTTCCACTTGGAGTTGCTCGTCTGTGGGGTTATATAATGAAGAGATCTGGTCTGACCCGCTCGGGGTGGGGGTATCTTTCTCAACGGAGAGCTTCTCCTGCTGAGCTAATTCTTTGATTAGGTGAACGTCTAGCTGAAAGTGTTTGGGGGCTGCCCTGTACCATTACTGTTCCAGAGATTTATATTAGCTGACTCAGAGTCGTCATTGTCTAGTATCCTGAGTTTCTACCCCTCTTTAACACCCCCCCCCTCTTAACAGAGGGTTAGTGTGTTAATATAACACTGTGTCATGCCAGGGGATGGTCTGGTTAATATAGCACTGTACCAGGGGATGGTCTGGTTAATATAGCACTGTGTCATACCAGGGGATGGTCTGGTTAATATAGCACTGTACCAGGGGATGGTCTGGTTAATATAGCACTGTGTCATACCAGGGGATGGTCTGGTTAATATAGCACTGTGTCATACCAGGGGATGGTCTGGTTAATATAGCACTGTGTCATACCAGGGGATGGTCTGGTTAATATAGCACTGTGCCAGGGGATGGTCTGGTTAATATAGCACTGTGTCATACCAGGGGATGGTCTGGTTAATATAGCACTGTGCCAGGGGATGGTCTGGTTAATATAGCACTGTGCCAGGGGATGGTCTGGTTAATATAGCACTGTGCCAGGGGATGGTCTGGTTAATATAGCACTGTGCCAGGGGATGGTCTGGTTAATATAGCACTGTGCCAGGGGATGGTCTGGTTAATATAGCACTGTGTCATACCAGGGGATGGTCTGGTTAATATAGCACTGTACCAGGGGATGGTCTGGTTAATATAGCACTGTGCCAGGGGATGGTCTGGTTAATATAGCACTGTGCCAGGGGATGGTCTGGTTAATATAGCACTGTGTCATACCAGGGGATGGTCTGGTTAATATAGCACTGTGCCAGGGGATGGTCTGGTTAATATAGCACTGTGCCAGGGGATGGTCTGGTTAATATAGCACTGTGTCATACCAGGCTTGGTAGTCAATCTAATTGTCCTAGCAGGCTTACCAGTCCAACTCCTTGTCCTAGCAGGCTTGGTAGTCCAACTCCTTGTCCTAGCAGGCTTACCAGTCCAACTCCTTGTCCTAGCAGGCTAGGTAATCCATCTCCTTGTCCTAGCAGGCTTGGTAGTCCAACTCCTTGTCCTAGCAGGTTTGGTAGTCCAACTCCTTGTCCTAGCAGGTTTGGTAGTCCAACTCCTTGTCCTAGCAGGCTTGGTAGTCCAACTCCTTGTCCTAGCAGGCTTGGTAGTCCATCTCCTTGTCCTAGCAGGCTTGGTAGTCCATCTCCTTGTCCTAGCAGGCTTGGTAGTCCATCTCCTTGTCCTAGCAGGCTTGGTAGTCCAACTCCTTGTCCTAGCAGGCTTGGTAGTCCAACTCCTTGTCCTAGCAGGCTTGGTAGTCCATCTCCTTGTCCTAGCAGGCTTGGTAGTCCAACACCTTGTCCTAGCAGGCTAGGTAGTCCATCTCCTTGTCCTAGCAGGCTTGGTAGTCCAACTCCTTGTCCTAGCAGGCTTGGTAGTCCAACTCCTTGTCCTAGCAGGCTTGGTAGTCCAACTCCTTGTCCTAGCAGGCTAGGTAGTCAATTTCCTTGTCCTAGCAAGCTTGGTAGTCCATCCCATTGTCCTAGCAGGCTTGGTAGTCCATCTCCTTGTCCTAGCAGGCTAACTAGTCCAACTCCTTGTCCTAGCAGGCTTGGTAGTCCAACTCCTTGTCCTAGCAGGCTTGGTAGTCCAACTCCTTGTCCTAGCAGGCTTGGTAGTCCATCTCCTTGTCCTAGCAGGCTTGGTAGTCCATCTCCTTGTCCTAGCAGGGTTGGTAGTCCAACTCCTTGTCCTAGCAGGCTTGGTAGTCCATCTCCTTGTCCTAGCAGGCTTGGTAGTCCAACTCCTTGTCCTAGCAGGCTTGGTAGTCCAACTCCTTGTCCTAGCAGGCTTGGTAGTCCATCTCCTTGTCCTAGCAGGCTTGGTAGTCCATCTCCTTGTCCTAGCAGGCTTGGTAGTCCAACTATTTGTCCTAGCAGGCTTGGTAGTCCAACTCCTTGTCCTAGCAGGCTTGGTAGTCCATATCCTTGTCCTAGCAGGCTTGGAAGTCCAACTCCTTGTCCTAGCACGCTTGGTAGTCCATCTCCTTGTCCTAGCAGGCTTGGTTGTCCAACTCCTTGTCCTAGCAGGCTTGGTAGTCCAACTCCTTGTCCTAGCAGGCTTGGTAGTCCATCTCCTTGTCCTAGCAGGCTTGGTAGTCCAACTCCTTGTCCTAGCAGGCTTGGTAGTCCGTATCCTTGTCCTAGCAGGCTTGGTAGTCCATATCCTTGTCCTAGCAGGCTTGGTAGTACATTTTCCTTGTCCTAGCAGGCTTGGTAGTCCAACTCCTTGTCCTAGCAGGCTTGGTAGTCCATCTCCTTCTCCTAGCAGGCTTGGTAGTCCATCTCCTTGTCCTAGCAGGTTTGGTAGTCCATCTCCTTGTCCTAGCAGGCTTGGTAGTACATTTTCCTTGTCCTAGCAGGCTTGGTAGTCCATCTCCTTCTCCTAGCAGGCTTGGTAGTCCAACTCCTTGTCCTAGCAGGCTTGGTAGTCCATCTCCTTGTCCTAGCAGGCTTGGTAGTACATTTTCCTTGTCCTAGCAGGCTTGGTAGTCCAACTCCTTGTCCTAGCAGGCTTGGTAGTCCATCTCCTTGTCCTAGCAGGCTTGGTAGTCCATCTCCTTGTCCTAGCAGGCTTGGTAGTCCAACTCCTTGTCCTAGCAGGCTTGGTAGTCCATCTCCTTGTCCTAGCAGGTTTGGTAGTCCATCTCCTTGTCCTAGCAGGCTTGTTAGTCCATCTCCTTGTCCTAGCAGGCTTGGTAGTCCAACTCCTTGTACTAGCAGGCTTGGTAGTCCAACTCCTTGTCCTAGCAGGCTTGGTAGTCCATCTCCTTCTCCTAGCAGGCTTGGTAGTCCAACTCCTTGTCCTAGCAGGCTTGGTAGTCCAACTCCTTGTCCTAGCAGGCTTGGTAGTCCAACTCCTTGTCCTAGCAGGCTTGGTAGTCCAACTCCTTGTCCTAGCAGGCTTGGTAGTCCAACTCCTTGTCCTAGCAGGCTTGGTAGTCCAACTCCTTGTCCTAGCAGGCTTGGTAGTCCATCTCCTTGTCCTAGCAGGCTTGGTAGTCCATCTCCTTGTCCTAGCAGGCTTGGTAGTCCAACTCCTTGTCCTAGCAGGCTTGGTAGTCCAACTCCTTGTCCTAGCAGGCTTGGTAGTCCATCTCCTTGTACTAGCAGGCTTGGTAGTCCAACTCCTTGTCCTAGCAGGCTTGGTAGTCCATCTCCTTGTCCTAGCAGGCTTGGTAGTCCAACTCCTTGTCCTAGCAGGCTTGGTAGTCCAACTCCTTGTCCTAGCAGGCTTGGTAGTCCAACTCCTTGTCCTAGCAGGCTTGGTAGTCCAACTCCTTGTCCTAGCAGGCTTGGTAGTCCAACTCCTTGTCCTAGCAGGCTTGGTAGTCCAACTCCTTGTCCTAGCAGGCTTGGTAGTCCAACTCCTTGTCCTAGCAGGCTTGGTAGTCCAACTCCTTGTCCTAGCAGGCTTGGTAGTCCATCTCCTTGTCCTAGCAGGCTTGGTAGTCCAACTCCTTGTCCTAGCAGGCTTGGTAGTCCGTATCCTTGTCCTAGCAGGCTTGGTAGTCCATATCCTTGTCCTAGCAGGCTTGGTAGTACATTTTCCTTGTCCTAGCAGGCTTGGTAGTCCAACTCCTTGTCCTAGCAGGCTTGGTAGTCCATCTCCTTCTCCTAGCAGGCTTGGTAGTCCATCTCCTTGTCCTAGCAGGTTTGGTAGTCCATCTCCTTGTCCTAGCAGGCTTGGTAGTACATTTTCCTTGTCCTAGCAGGCTTGGTAGTCCATCTCCTTCTCCTAGCAGGCTTGGTAGTCCAACTCCTTGTCCTAGCAGGCTTGGTAGTCCATCTCCTTGTCCTAGCAGGCTTGGTAGTACATTTTCCTTGTCCTAGCAGGCTTGGTAGTCCAACTCCTTGTCCTAGCAGGCTTGGTAGTCCATCTCCTTGTCCTAGCAGGCTTGGTAGTCCATCTCCTTGTCCTAGCAGGCTTGGTAGTCCAACTCCTTGTCCTAGCAGGCTTGGTAGTCCATCTCCTTGTCCTAGCAGGTTTGGTAGTCCATCTCCTTGTCCTAGCAGGCTTGTTAGTCCATCTCCTTGTCCTAGCAGGCTTGGTAGTCCAACTCCTTGTACTAGCAGGCTTGGTAGTCCAACTCCTTGTCCTAGCAGGCTTGGTAGTCCATCTCCTTCTCCTAGCAGGCTTGGTAGTCCAACTCCTTGTCCTAGCAGGCTTGGTAGTCCAACTCCTTGTCCTAGCAGGCTTGGTAGTCCAACTCCTTGTCCTAGCAGGCTTGGTAGTCCAACTCCTTGTCCTAGCAGGCTTGGTAGTCCAACTCCTTGTCCTAGCAGGCTTGGTAGTCCAACTCCTTGTCCTAGCAGGCTTGGTAGTCCATCTCCTTGTCCTAGCAGGCTTGGTAGTCCATCTCCTTGTCCTAGCAGGCTTGGTAGTCCAACTCCTTGTCCTAGCAGGCTTGGTAGTCCAACTCCTTGTCCTAGCAGGCTTGGTAGTCCATCTCCTTGTACTAGCAGGCTTGGTAGTCCAACTCCTTGTCCTAGCAGGCTTGGTAGTCCATCTCCTTGTCCTAGCAGGCTTGGTAGTCCAACTCCTTGTCCTAGCAGGCTTGGTAGTCCAACTCCTTGTCCTAGCAGGCTTGGTAGTCCAACTCCTTGTCCTAGCAGGCTTGGTAGTCCAACTCCTTGTCCTAGCAGGCTTGGTAGTCCAACTCAGTATTCAGTCCTCATAAAGTAAAATATATCTTTGTAATGTATTATTATATACATATATTATATAATGTAATATATGCTCATACAGATGACAATGTGTTTATGAGTCATTACCATATATAATGTAATATATGCTCATATAGATGACAATGTGTTTATGAGTCATTACCATATATAATGTAATATATGCTCATACAGATGACAATGTGTTTATGAGTCATTACCATATCTAATGTAATATATGCTCATATAGATGACAATGTGTTTATGAGTCATTACCGTATATAATGTAATATATGCTCATATAGATGACAATGTGTTTATGAGTTATTACCATATATAATGTAATATATGCTCATACAGATGACAATGTGTTTATGAGTCATTACCATATCTAATGTAATATATGCTCATATAGATGACAATGTGTTTATGAGTCATTACCATATCTAATGTAATATATGCTCATATAGATGACAATGTGTTTATGAGTCATTACCATATCTAATGTAATATATGCTCATATAGATGACAATGTGTTTATGAGTCATTACCATATCTAATTTAATATATGCTCATATAGATGACAATGTGTTTATGAGTCATTACCATATCTAGCGTCCCACCTCGTCAACAGCCAGTGGCGCCAAATTCAAAACAACAGAAATCCCATAATTAAAATTCCTCAAACATACAAGTATTTTACACCATTTTAAAGATACACTTGTTGTAAATCCAGCCGCAATTAATCACTAACCTTTGATGATCTTCATCAGATGACACTCATAGGACTTCATGTTACACAATACATGTATGTTTTGTTCAGTAAAGTTCATATTTAAATCCAAAAATCTGAGTTTGCATTGACGCGTTATGTTCAGTAGTTCCAAAACATCCGATGATTTTGCAGAGAGCCACATCTGTCATGCCCTGACCTGAGTATTCTTTGTTTTCTTTATATATTTTGGTTAGTTCAGGGTGTGACATGGGTGATGTATGTGTTTTTTGTACTGTCTAGGGGTTTTGTAGGTTTATGGGGTTGTTTACCATCTAGGTGTTTATGTATGTCTATGGTTGCCTAGATTGGTTCTCAATTAAAGGCAGCTGTTTATCGTTGTCTCTGATTGGGAACCATATTTATGCAGCCATCTTCTTTGGGTATTTTGTGGGTTATTGTCTATGTTCTGTTGCTTGTTAGCACAGTGTTTCTTTAGCAGTCACGGTCATCTTGTTAGTTTGTTTGTTTTTTTCCGTCTTTTCATTAAATCATGCATTCACATTGCGCTGCGCTTTGGTCTCCTCACTACGACGATCGTGACAACATCAATTTACAGAAATACTCATAATAAACATTGCTAAAATATACAACTGTTATGCATGAAATTTGAGATCCAGTTCTCCTTGATGCAACCGCTGTGCCAAATAAAAAATAAAAAAACAAACCATGCAATAATCTGAGTACAGCGCTCAGACAACAAATCAAGCCAAACAGACATCCGCCATGTTGTGGAGTCAACAGAAGTCAGAAATAGCATTATAAATATTCACTCGTCTTTGGTGATCTTCATCAGAATGCACTCCCAGGAATCCCAGTTCCACAATAAATGTTTGTTTTGTTCGATAATGTCCATCATTTATGTCCAAATATCTCATTTTTGTTCGCGCGTTTAGCCCAGTATTCCAAATTCACTGTGTATTTGATAGGCCAAGAGTTGAAAAACTACAAACCTCAGATTTCCCACTTCCTGGTTGGATTTTTTCTCAGGTTTTTGTCTGCCAAATGAGATCTGTTATACTCACAGAAATCATTCAAAGAGTTTTAGAAACTTCAAAGAGTTTTATATCCAAATCTACTAATTATATGCATATTCTAGCTTTTATGGCTGAGTAGCAGGCAGTCTAATTTGGGCACGCTTTTCATCCAAAATTCCCAATGCTGCCCTCTTCCCTCGAGAAGTTAACAAGAATTTAAGCTTTCTGCCAATATCAGATATGTATATGTCCTGGGAAATGTTCTTGTTTCTTACAACCTCGTGTGTGTGTGCGTGCGGGTTTCTGCGGGTTTCTCTGTATCTGCGTCTCCTCAGGTCTGCTAGGTATAATCACATTAGCGCACGTTAGTTCAATCATCCCACGGGGGGGACCCACCGATCCTGTAGAGGTTTTAAACCTCTGTGTGTGTGTGTGTGTGTGTGTGTGTGTGTGTGTGTGTGTGTGTGTGTGTGTGTGTGTGTGTGTGTGCGCGTGTATCTGCTTCTCCTCAGGTCTGCTAGGCATGGTGGCCCATATGATGTACACCCAGGTTTTCCAGATCACAGTTAGTATGGGTCCTGAAGACTGGAGACCCCACTCCTGGGACTATGGATGGTCCTTCTGGTCAGTACTCATATTGTCTGTCTGTGTGTCTGTGTGTTTGGCATGAGTAATGACTGTTCCTCTGGTCAGTACTCAAACTGTCTGTCTGTGTGTTTGGTATGAGTAATGACTGTTCCTCTGGTCAGTACTCATACTGTCTGTCTGACTGTCTGTGTGTTTGGTATGAGTAATGACTGTCCCTCTGGTGAGTACTCATACTCTCTGTCTGTGTGTTTGGTATGAGTGATGACTGTCCCTCTGGTCAGTACTCATACTGTCTGTCTGTGTGTTTGGTATGAGTGATGACTGTCCCTCTGGTCAGTACTCATACTGTCTGTCTGTGTGTTTGGTATGAGTGATGACTGTCCCTCTGGTCAGTACTCATACTGTCTGTCTGTGTGTTTGGTATGAGTGATGACTGTCCCTCTGGCCAGTACTCAAACCGAAGCCATATCGTTGTCTGAATATGATTGGTTGCTTACTGTACATTTCTCCAGTGAAACACTGGTGTCACAGTCGACAAGCAGCAGAAATGGTGTAGTATATAAACCAGTGATTCCAGAATGCACTGAACATTCTAGAAGTTCTATTCATTCCATGTCATTCTACACTGTCCATCTCGGAAGACAAGCAACATCTCCATCTAGAAACCAGCTGACGACCGACCGTTGTGTCCATATCAACCCAGCCGTATTTACAAACACCGACACATATGGCTGTTTTGTCTATCATCCCAAATGGCACCCTATTCCCTACATAGTGCACTACTTTTGGCCAGAGCTCTATGGCACCCTATTCCCTACATAGTGCACTACTTTTGGCCAGACTCCGCCTTATGCGCATAGGGTGCCATTTGGGTGTACCTTAGATTGTCCTTGACTTTCTATCTTCCACGTCTATGGCCGGAGCTAGAGAAGACAGCTGTTGTCTGGGACACGCACACGCAGATACACGCACGCTCATAAACACACACTCAAGAGGAAGAAGAGGTATTTCCATTGACTGAATCAGTCTCTCTCTCTCTCTCTCTCTCTCTCTTTCTCTCTCTCTCTCCCTCCCTCCCTCCCTCCCCCTCCCTCTCTCTCTCTCTCTTTCTCTCTCTCTCCCTCCCTCCCTCCCCCTCCCTCTCTCTCTCTCAGCCTGGCATGGGGTTCCTTCACCTGCTGCATGGCAGCTTCAGTCACCACACTCAACTCCTACACCAAGACGGTCATCGAGTTCCGGCACAAACGCAAACTGTTCGAGCAGGGTCTCAGGGAGGAGCAGAACTACCTCGACCAGGAGGCCTTCCATTACTTCAGGGACCACTCCCTCCAGTCCATATCCAGCTCCATGGAGGTCTACCCTGGGCACGGGGGAGGAAGGCTGCCTGGGGGGCCTGGAGGCCTGCCGGGGTCCGGGCTGGTTGGAGTACCAGGGAGAGGGAAGATGAGGGGGTCCTCAGGTTCCATCGACCTGGGAGAGAACTCTGAGTCCCTGGGGGAGGAACAGTGCTGAGAGAGAGGGGGGGGGGGGGGGGGTGGGGTTGGGAAGTGGAGGGTTGCGAAATTCTAGTAACTTTCCAAAAATTCCAAGGTTTTCCGGAAATCCTGGTTGTAAAATTCTGGGACTCAGGTGGGAATAAAAAGCATAAAATTGGGAATCCTACAACCAGGAGGAAAACCTGGGGATTTACAACCCTAGTGTTGAGAAGTTGATGAAGACGATGCTGATCTCTGATTTTGTATTTTGGGCACCAATGGTTCAGGTTAGGAGAGGGGTATATAGTGTCATGCTTTGGTCTGAACAAGTAGTGCACTATAATGTATACAGCGCCTTGTCATGCTTTGGTCTGAACAAGTAGTGCACTATACTGTATACAGTGCCTTGTCATGCTTTGGTCTGAACAAGTAGTGCACTATACTGTATACAGTGCCTCGCAAAATTATTCATCCCTCTTGGTGTTTTTCCTATTTTGTTGCATTACAACCTGTAATTTAAATGGATTTTTATTTGGGTTTCATGTAATGGACATAAACACAAAATAGTCCAAATTGGTGAAGTCACGTTCTGACCTTTATTTCCTTTGTTTTGTCTTTATTTAGTATGGTCAGGGCGTGAGTTGGGGTGGGCAGTCTGTGTGTGTCTTTATTTAGTATGGTCAGGGCGTGAGTTGGGGTGGGCAGTCTGTGTGTGTCTTTATTTAGTATGGTCAGGGCGTGAGTTGGGGTGGGCAGTCTGTGTGTGTCTTTATTTAGTATGGTCAGGGCGTGAGTTGGGGTGGGCAGTCTGTGTGTGTCTTTATTTAGTATGGTCAGGGCGTGAGTTGGGGTGGGCAGTCTGTGTGTGTCTTTATTTAGTATGGTCAGGGCGTGAGTTGGGGTGGGCAGTCTGTGTGTGTCTTTATTTAGTATGGTCAGGGCGTGAGTTGGGGAGGGCAGTCTGTGTGTGTCTTTATTTAGTATGGTCAGGGCGTGAGTTGGGGTGGGCAGTCTGTGTGTGTCTTTATTTAGTATGGTCAGGGCGTGAGTTGGGGTGGGCAGTCTGTGTGTGTCTTTATTTAGTATGGTCAGGGCGTGAGTTGGGGTGGGCAGTCTGTGTGTGTCTTTATTTAGTATGGTCAGGGCGTGAGTTGGGGTGGGCAGTCTGTGTGTGTCTTTATTTAGTATGGTCAGGGCGTGAGTTGGGGTGGGCAGTCTGTGTGTGTCTTTATTTAGTATGGTCAGGGCGTGAGTTGGGGTGGGCAGTCTGTGTGTGTCTTTATTTAGTATGGTCAGGGCGTGAGTTGGGGTGGGCAGTCTGTGTGTCTTTATTTAGTATGGTCAGGGCGTGAGTTGGGGTGGGCAGTCTGTGTGTGTCTTTATTTAGTATGGTCAGGGCATGAGTTGGGGTGGGCAGTCTGTGTGTGTCTTTATTTAGTATGGTCAGGGCGTGAGTTGGGGTGGGCAGTCTGTGTGTGTCTTTATTTAGTATGGTCAGGGCGTGAGTTGGGGTGGGCAGTCTGTGTGTGTCTTTATTTAGTATGGTCAGGGCGTGAGTTGGGGTGGGCAGTCTGTGTGTGTTTTTATTTAGTATGGTCAGGGCGTGAGTTGGGGTGGGCAGTCTGTGTGTGTCTTTATTTAGTATGGTCAGGGCGTGAGTTGGGGTGGGCAGTCTGTGTGTGTCTTTATTTAGTATGGTCAGGGCGTGAGTTGGGGTGGGCAGTCTGTGTGTGTCTTTATTTAGTATGGTCAGGGCGTGAGTTGGGGTGGGCAGTCTGTGTGTGTCTTTATTTAGTATGGTCAGGGCGTGAGTTGGGGTGGGCAGTCTGTGTGTGTCTTTATTTAGTATGGTCAGGGCGTGAGTTGGGGTGGGCAGTCTGTGTGTGTCTTTATTTAGTATGGTCAGGGCGTGAGTTGGGGTGGGCAGTCTGTGTGTGTTTTTCTATGTTGGTTTTTGTGTTCAGCCTAGTATGGTTCTCAATCAGAGGCAGGTGTCGTTAGTTGTCTCTGATTGAGAATCATACTTAGGTAGCCTGGTTTCACTTTTGAGTGGTGGGTGTTTGTTTTCCGTGTCAGTGTTTGTCGCCACACGGTACTGTTTCGGTTTCGGTTCATTTTCACGTTTATTGTTTTGTTTTTCATAGTGTTCAGTTCATGTCTTATAATAAACGTTATGGACACCTACCACGCTGCGCATTGGTCCTCCGATCCTTCTTCTCGCTTCTCCTCCTCAGATGAGGAATGTCGTTACAGGTGAAGTGAAATTTAAATAATTACTTTTTTCAAAACATTCTAAAAAATAAGAAACGGAAAAGTGGTGCGTGTATATGTGTTCACATGAAGCCCCTAAATAAGATCTGGTGCAACCAATTACCTTCAGAAGTCACATAATTAGTTAAATAAAGTCCACCTGTGTGAAATCTAAGTGTCACATGATCTCAGTATATATACACCTGTTCTGAAAGGCCCCAGAGTCTGCAACACCATTAAGCAAGGGGCATCACCAAGCATGCAGCACCATGAAGACCAAGGAGCTCTCCAAACAGGTCAGAGACAAAGTTGTGGAGATGTACAGATCAGGGTTGGGTTATAAAAAAATATCTGAAACTTTGATCATCCCACAGAGCACCATTAAATCCATTATTAAATAATTCAAAGAATATGGCACTACAACAAACCTGCCAAGAGAGGGCCGCCCACCAAACTCATGGACCAGACAAGGAGGGCATTAATCAGAGAGGAAACAAAGAGATAAAGATAACCCTGAAGGAGCTGCAAAGCTCCACAGCGGAGATTGGAGTATCTGTCCATAGGACCACTTTAAGCAGTACACTCCACAGAGCTGGGCTTTACGGAAGAGTGGCCAGAAAAAAGCCATTGCTGAAATAAAAAAATAAGCAACCATGTTTGGTGTTCGCCAAAAGGCATGTGGGAGACTCCCCAAACATATGGAAGAAGGTACTCTGGTCAGATGAGACTAAAATTGAAAGGTGGCTCTACAAAGTATTGATTTTGGGGGGGGAGTGGGGGGGGATATTTATGCACGCTGAGGTTTTCAGTTTTTTTGTCTTATTTCTTGTTTGTTTCATAATTTGCATCTTTAAAGTGGTAGGCATGTTGTATAAATCAAATGATACAACCCCCACAAAAATCAATTTTATTTCCAGGTTGTAAGGCAACAAATGGGAAAAATGCCAAGAGGGGTGAATACTTTCGCAAGCCACTGTATATGTGGAATAGGGTGTCATATGACACAGACAGTGATGAGGTAGATGTAGAGTTATGTAGACCGGGTCATGAGATAGATCGATTTATGTAGACAGGGTGATGAGGTAGATCGATTTATGTAGACAGGGTGATGAGGTAGATCGATTTATGTAGACCGGGTCATGAGATAGATCGATTTATGTAGACAGGGTGATGAGGTAGATCGATTTATGTAGACAGGGTGATGAGGTAGATCGATTTATGTAGACAGGGTGATGAGGTATATAGAGTTATGTAGACAGGGTGATGAGGTATATAGAGTTATGTAGACAGGGTGGCAGGGGGAACAGTGGTTTAAGTCTCAAATGACAGCCTATTCCTAATGTAGTTCAGGCTCTGGTCAAAAGTAGCGCCCTACAAAAGTAGTGCCCTACATTAGAGATTCAATCCAATGTTGACGTGGAAGGAAGGAGCAATGTGGCGATGGAGAGAGTGCTAAAGAGGAAACCAGACAGCTCCTCCTCTTCCTGTTCATCACAGAGGATACGTTCCACATGGCAACATATCCCCTATGTAGTGTACTCATTTCAACCAGAGCTCTATGTGCCGTAGTGCACTATAAAGGGAATAGGATGCGATTTGGGACGTAGCCCAATCCTCACCAGAAGCACTGTAAAGACTTCAAAAAAAGGCCTCATTGCGTTTTAGGACCCTTGAAGAAGTATATGGAAGGACTGAGGTAAAAAAAAAAATTAATGAAGAGTCCTCAGAAACCTGACCAGATCATCAGAACATTATGGACATTCCAGCCACACAACAAAATATATATTCAAAGGTTTAGTAAAAAAAAAATATAAAAAAATATTATATTTGACCTTGTGAACTGTGATAGAAAGGGTTTGATTTTTGGGGGAGGGAAGGTATTTTATTTATTTAACATTTATTTAACTAGGCAAGTCAGTTAAGAACAAATTCTTATTTTCAATGACGGCCTAGGAACAGTGGATTAACTGCCTTGTTCAGGGGCAGAACGACAGATTTGTACCTTGTCAGCTCGAGGATTCAATCTTGCAACTTTTCCGGTTACTAGTCCAACGCTTTAACCACTAGGCTACCTGCCGCCTCTACACTTTAACCACCAGGCTACCTGCCGCCTCTACACTCTAACCACCAGGCTACCTGCTGCCTCTACACTTTAACCACTAGGCTACCTGCCGCCCCTACACTTTAACCACTAGGCTACCTGCCGCCCCTACACTTTAACCACTAGGCTACCTGCCGCCTCTACACTTTAACCACTAGGCTACCTGCCGCCTCTACACTCTAACCACTAGGCTACCCTGCCGCCCCTACACTCTAACCACTAGGCTACCCTGCCGCCCCTACACTCTAACCACTAGACTACCTGCCGCCTCTACACTTTAACCACTAGGCTACCCTGCCTAGTCTATAGATATAGGAGATGAAACTATATAATGATGAAAGTATATATTAAATACTATTACTAAACATATGAAATATATATTTCCGTATAAGAGTTGTGATATTTCCAGTCTGTTTGGTGCAAGGATGTTATAGCTCTGTATTCATTAAGTTATTATGGATATTATTGAAACACACCCTTACATTGTGATGTTGACTGTACAACAAAAAGGATATTTAATCATTAAAAGGCACTAGGAGGTGTGGTATATGGCCAATATACCACGGCTACGTGCTGTTCATACAGCCCAGGATACAACCCTTGGCCACATACCACAAACCCCCGAGGTGCCTTATTGTTATCATTAAACTGGTCACCAACGTAATTAGAGCAGTTAAAATGTTTTGTCATACCTGTGGTATACCACGGCTGTCAGCCAATCAGCATTCAGTGCTCAAACCACCCAGTTTATCATTGGAGATATAAGATGTGATATATTTATAATACATAGTGAAGGTTCATTGTTTTGATAAGAACACTTTAACACTGCCTCATGATTATAATATATGTGTACCGTTACAATACAATACTACACATTATAGTACAATACAATACTACACATTATAGTACAATACAATACTACACATTATAGTACAATACAATACTACACATTATAGTACAATACAATACTACACATTATAGTACAATACAATACTACACATTATAGTACAATACAATACAGTAAGGTTCATTGTTTTGATAAGAACACTTTAATACTGTCTCATGACCATTATATATGTGTACCAATACAATACAATACTACACATTATAGTACAATACAATTCAGTATAATACAGTAAGGTTCATTGTTTTGATGTTTGATTGTCTGAACACTTTAACACTGTCTCATGACCATAATATATGTGTTACAATACTACACATTACAGTACAATTCAATACAGTACAATACAATACAGTTATATGCAATACAGTACAATACAATACACTACAATACAGTACTATATAATTATACAGTACAATACAGTACTATACAATATTATACAGTACAATACAATACAGTACAATTCAATACAGTACAATACAATACAGTTATATGCAATACAGTACTATACAATATTATACAGTACAATACGCTACAATACAGCACTATACAATATTATACACTACAATAAACTACTATACAGTACTATACAATATCATACACTACAATACACTACAATACAGTACTATACAATATTATACAGTACACTACAATACAATGCAGTACTATACAATACTATACAATACAGTACAATACAATACATTACTTTACTATACAGTACAATACAATACAGTACAATACAAAACAGAATGATACAATACAGTACTTAACCATACAGTACTATACTATACAATACAGTACAATACAGTATAACACAGTACAATACAGTACAATACAGTACAGTACAATACAACACAGTACATTGAATACAATACAATACTTGACAATACAGTACAATACAATACACGGTACATTATTAGACAATATAATGTATGTACAATACAACTGAACTGCTCTAGCACAGTGACAATATGTATGCTTATTAAATACTAACGTGTTTAATATGTTCTGTGTCCCACTTGATTATGTCTTCATATGCTGCTTGTCGAATTTCCTGTTCATACCTTCATTTATTATATTGATATATATATTCATAAAGAAATATCCTGGTGGAAACAGTAATAAAGCTCTCCTTTACTTTCCTTTCGACGAATCATCAACGAATCATCAACGAATCATCAACGAATCATCAACGAATCATCAACGAATCATCAACGAATCATAAACGAATCATAAACGAATCATAAACGAATCATCAACGAATCATAAACGAATCATAAATGAATCATCAACTAATTATCAACTAACCATCAACTAATCATAAACGAATCATCAACTAATTATCAACTAACCATCAACTAATCATAAACGAATCATAAACGAATCATCAACTAATCATCAACGAATCATAAACGAATCATAAATGAATCATCAACTAATTATCAACTAACCATCAACTAATCATAAACGAATCATCAACGAATCATCAACGAATCATCAACGAATCATCAACGAATCATAAACGAATCATCAACTAATTATCAACTAACCATCAACTAATCATAAACAAATCATAAACGAATCATCAACGAATCATCAACTAATCATAAACTAACCATCAACTAATCATCAACGAATCTTAAACGAATCATAAACAACTCATAAACGAATCATAAACCAATCATCAACGAATCATCAACTAATCATAAACTAACCATCAACTAATCATCAACGAATCTTAAACGAATCATAAACAACTCATCAACTAATCATAAACGAATCATCAACTAATCATCAACGAATCATCAAGCCCTTGACTAGGTGAACCAGGTGAGCTAGTTCAGAGCTACTTACGACATGCTGTAAGGTCTGGGGGTCTCCGAGGAGAGGTTTGAGCACCACTACAGTACAGCACAGTCTTCTCTGCCTATAAATGTAGCGGTTCCGTAACGACAGTCGCTAGGAGACGGGAAGCAAGTAACAGGGTGAGGATTTAATAATAAATAGACATGAAACTAAACAAGAACAGCGTCTGGACAAGAGATGCATAACAACATCAATGCAGACACGGGAACCTTCTCATTACAGGGCATTTACTATTTTGATTTGTTTAACACTTTTTAGGTTCTTGCATCCTTCCATGTGTTATTTCATAGTGTTGATGTCTTCACTATTATTCTACAATGTAGAAAATAGTGAAAATAAAGAAAAACTCTTGAATGAGTAGGTGTGTCCTCTTCTCTCTTCTCTACAGTAGAACACGTGGTCCTCTTCTCCCCAGTAGAACACGTGGTCCTCTTCTCCCCAGTAGAACACGTGGTCCTCTTCTCTCCAGTAGAACACGTGGTCCTCTTCTCCCCAGTAGAACACGTGGTCCTCTTCTCCCCAGTAGAACACGTGGTCCTCTTCTTTCCATGGGCCTCTTCTCTCCAGTAGAACACGTGGTCCTCTTCTCTCCAGTAGAACACATGGTCCTCTTCTCCCCAGTAGAACACGTGGTCCTCTTCTTTCCATGGTCCTCTTCTCTCCAGTAGAACACGTGGTCCTCTTCTCTCCAGTAGAACACATGGTCCTCTTCTCTCCAGTAGAACACGTGGTCCTCTTCTCTCCAGTAGAACACGTGGTCCTCTTCTCTCCAGTAGAACACGTGGTCCTCTTCTCCCCAGTAGAACACGTGGTCCTCTTCTCTCCAGTAGAACACGTGGTCCTCTTCTCCCCAGTAGAACACGTGGTCCTCTTCTCTCCAGTAGAACACGTGGTCCTCTTCTCCCCAGTAGAACACGTGGTCCTCTTCTCTCCAGTAGAACACGTGGTCCTCTTCTCCCCAGTAGAACACGTGGTCCTCTTTTCTCCAGTAGAACACGTGGTCCTCTTTTCTACTGTAGAACACGTGGTCCTCTCCTCTCCAGTAGAACACGTTGTCCTCTTCTCTACTGTAAAACATGTGGATAGCTGTGCAGCGACGATCCCCATCCAACCTGACAGAGCTTGCGAGGATCTGCAGAAAAGAATGGGAGAAACTCCCCAAATACAGGTGTTCCAAGCTTGTAGCGTCATACCCAAGAAGACTCGAGGCTGTAATCACTGCCAAAGGTGCTTCAACAAAGTACTGGGTAAAGGGTCTGAATACTTATGTAAATGTCATATTTCAGTTTCTTTTTATTTTAATAAATTTGCAAAAATTGCAAAAATTATTGGTTATTTTGTGTAGATTGATGAGGGAAGAAAGAAAGAAAAGTAATCCGTTTTAGAATAGGGCTGTAACGTAACAAAATGTGGAAAAAGTCAAGAGGTCTGAATACTTTCACAATGTACATGTATATCTGTTTTTAAAAATGTTGGTAAATTAGCTTTTATTGTTGAAAGAAATTATGAAAGAGATTGGTATGTTTTTTTTAAACTATCTAATCATGTAAAGTAGCTGTTCAATGACAGATGTTTTTGTTTAAAATCATTCACTTGATATTTTCATTTCAGAGAGACAAATAATATATATTGTTTGTTGCAAAATGCCATTTATCTGCCTCACTCTCAGAGAAATCAGTAGTACTGCTGGGTTTTACACAGTAATAATATATATCTGCCCCACTCTCAGAGAAATCAGTAGTACTGCTAGGTTTTACACAGTAATAATATATATCTGCCTCACTCTCAGACAAATCAGTAGTACTGCTGGGTTTTACACAGTAATAATATATATCTGCCTCACTCTCAGAGAAATCAGTAGTACTGCTAGGTTTTACACAGTAATAATATATATCTGCCTCACTCTCAGAGAAATCAGTAGTACTGCTGGGTTTTACACAGTAATAATATATATCTGTCTCACTCTCAGATAAATCAGTAGTACTGCTGGGTTTTACACAGTAATAATATATATCTGCCTCACTCTCAGATAAATCAGTAGTACTGCTGGGTTTTACACAGTAATAATATATATCTGCCTCACTCTCAGAGAAATCAGTAGTACTGCTGGTTTTTACAGTCAAAATTAGCAAATAATTACACTTTTACTAAAGAAATGTACAAATGATACGTTTGTGACATCAATATTTAATTTTAAAAAATCATTCAATCAGTAATGTGAGATCTGTATGTAAAACATTTACATGTTAGTTATTTAGCAGAAGCTATATATATATATATATATATATATATATACTGTATATTCATACACATCTGAAATATATGAATAAAAAATTGGAGAACAGTAATATTTTACACACAGAAGCAATAGTTTCTGATGAAAAAACACAAATGTGAAACATTTGTGGATATAGCGTTTTGTCAATTAACTCTTTAATTTATAACTCAAGACATGTTGTCATATCAACCTGCCACCACTAGAGGGACTCAAACATCAAGACATGTTGTAATAACAGCCTGGCACCACTAGAGGGACTCAAACATCAAGACATGTTGTAATACCAGCCTGCCACCCCTACAGGAACTCAAACATCAATTAAATGATCATGGAGAGCTCCTCTGTCCTCTCTCTCCTCTTCACAGATCTTACAGGACTGGGTATGTAACTGGGAAAGTAACACCCACTGGGGAGCCAGGCCCAGGAAATCAGAATAACTTTTTTTCCCCACAAAAGGGCTTTATTACAGACAGAAATACTCCTCAGTTTCATCTGCTGTCCGGGTGTCTGGTCTCAGACGATCCCTCAGGATCGAAGAAGGAGAAGAATAAGGAGAAGAAGACGGATGTGGAGGCCCTGGGCTGACGTGGTTACACATGGTCTACGGCTGGGAAGCCAGTTGGATGTACTGCCAAATTCTCTAAAACGCCAACGGAGGCGGCTTATGGTAGAGAAATGAACATTAAATTCTCTGGCAACAGCTCTGGTGAACATTCCTGCAGTCATCATGCCAATTGAATGCTCCCTCAAAACTTGAGACATCTGTGGCATTGTGTTGTGCGACAAAACTGCACATTTTAGAGTGGCTTTTTACTGTCCAAGGTGTACCTGTGTAATGATCATGCTGTTTAATCAGCTTCTTGATATGTCACAGTTGTCAGGTGTATGAATTATCTTGGCAAAGGAGAAATGCTCACTAACAACGATGTAAACAAATTTGTACACAACATTTTAGAGAAATAAGCATTTTGTGAGTATGGAACATTTCTGGGATCTTTTATTTCAGCTCATGAAACACTTTACATGTTGCATTTAAATTTTTGTTCAGTATAGATAAATGAACATGGTAGAATATAGATAAATTAACATGGTAGAAACTAGATAAGGTAAGATAGCAGAAACTAGATAATGTAACATGGTAGAAACTAGATAAAGTAAGATAGCAGAAACTAGATAATGTAACATGGTAGAAACTAGATCAGGTAAGATAGCAGAAACTAGATAATGTAACATGGTAGAAACTAGATAATGTAACATGGTAGAAACTAGATAATGTAACATGGTAGAAACTAGATAAGGTAAGATAGCAGAAACTAGATAATGTAACATGGTAGAAACTAGATAAGGTAAGATAGCAGAAACTAGATAATTGAACATAGTAGAATCTAGATAAAGTAACATGGTAGAAACTAGATAAGGTAAGATAGCAGAAACTAGATAATGTAACATGGTAGAAACTAGATAATGTCAGATAGTACGAACTAGGTAAATTAACATGGTAGAAACTAGATAAATTACCAAGAAGGAGAGTGATGGAGTGCTGCATCAGATGACCTGGCTTCCACAATCCCCTCAACCTCAACCCAATTAAGATGGTTTGGGATGATTCAGACCGCAGAGTGAAGGAAAAGCAGCCAACAAGTGCTCAGCATACGTTGGAACTCCTTCAAGACTGTTGGAAAAGCATTCCAGGTGAAGCTGGTTGAGAGAATGCCAAGAGTGTGCAAAGGGTGGCTATTTGAAGAATCTCAAATGTAAAATATATTTTGATTTGTTTAACACTTTTATGTTTACTACACGATTCCATATGTGTTATTTAATAGTTTTGGTGTCTTCACTATTATTCTACAAGGTAGAATACTCTACAAGAGTATGTGTTCTAAAACTTTTGACCGACTTTTGACCGACAGTGTAGATCAGAGATTATTGACCAGCATCGATCAGAAATTCAACTTCCCTGATTTGGATCCTTTGTGGAACTCCCCGAGGCAGTTCTATTCATCCCGGGGGCTGCTCCAAATTACCCACTAACGTTCAGTACCTGGACAATATAGTAGACAAGCTCAGGTGAAGGGATCTCCTTCCATACTTTGTTTAACGTAATCATGGCTCTCTCCGGATGTACTGCCCCCTCCATTCAGCCAGCGGGGTTCTCCATCCATCGCGAGGCCAGGAATAAAGAACTCTCTGGGTAAAAGAAAGGTGGAGGTGTGTGTGTTTCATGATTAACTACTCATGGTGTGATCATGGTAACGTACAGGAACTCAAGTCCTTTTATTCTCCCCATCTAGAATACCTCACTATCAAATGCTGACTGCATTACCTCCCGAGATAATTGTTTTTGGTCATTGTCACGGCTGTGTATATTTCCCCCCCAAGAACAACACTGCGCCGGCTCTCAAGGAACTACACTGGACTTTGTGCAAACCTGAAACCGCAGATCCAGTCACC
>NC_048576.1:96350430-96375430 GCF_013265735.2 Oncorhynchus mykiss | reverse complement strand
TGCTGGGTCAGTGGGATCTGGCTGGAGTGAAGCATGGTATGCTGGGTCAGTGGGGTCTCTATGGAGTGAAGCATGGTATGCTGGGTCAGTGGGGTCTCTATGGAGTGAAGCATGGTATGCTGGGTCAGTGGGGTCTCTATGGAGTGAAGCATGGTATGCTGGGTCAGTGGGGTCTCTATGGAATGAAGCATGGTATGCTGGGTCAGTGAGATCTGGCTGGAGTGAAGCATGGTATGCTGGGTCAGTGGGGTCTCTCTGGAGTGAAGCATGGTATGCTGGGTCAGTGGGGTCTCTATGGAGTGAAGCATGGTATGCTGGGTCAGTGGGGTCTCTCTGGAGTGAAGCATGGTATGCTGGGTCAGTGGGGTCTCTATGGAGTGAAGCATGGTATGCTGGGTCAGTGGGGTCTCTATGGAGTGAAGCATGGTATGCTGGGTCAGTGGGATCTGGCTGGAGTGAAGCATGGTATGCTGGGTCAGTGGTGTCTCTATGGAGTGAAGCATGGTATGCTGGGTCAGTGGGGTCTCTATGGAGTGAAGCATGGTATGCTGGGTCAGTGGGGTCTCTATGGAGTGAAGCACGGTATGCTGGGTCAGTGGGGTCTCTATGGAGTGAAGCATGGTATGCTGGGTCAGTGGGGTCTCTATGGAGTGAAGCATGGTATGCTGGGTCAGTGGGGTCTCTATGGAGTGAAGCATGGTATGCTGGGTCAGTGGGGTCTCTATGGAGTGAAGCATGGTATGCTGGGTCAGTGTGGTCTATGGAGTGAAGCATGGTATGCTGGGTCAGTGGGGTCTCTAGAGTGAAGCATGGTATGCTGGGTCAGTGGGGTCTCTATGGAGTGAAGCATGGTATGCTGGGTCAGTGTGGTCTATGGAGTGAAGCATGGTATGCTGGGTCAGTGGGGTCTCTAGAGTGAAGCATGGTATGCTGGGTCAGTGGGGTCTCTATGGAGTGAAGCATGGTATGCTGGGTCAGTGTGGTCTATGGAGTGAAGCATGGTATGCTGGGTCAGTGTGGTCTCTAGAGTGAAGCATGGTATGCTGGGTCAGTGGGGTCTCTATGGAGTGAAGCATGGTATGCTGGGTCAGTGGGGTCTCTATGGAGTGAAGCATGGTATGCTGGGTCAGTGGGGTCTCAATGGAGTGAAGCATGGTATGCTGGGTCAGTGGGGTCTATGGAGTGAAGCATGGTATGCTGGGTCAGTGGGGTCTCTATGGAGTGAAGCATGGTATGCTGGGTCAGTGGGGTCTCTATGGAGTGAAGCATGGTATGCTGGGTCAGTGGGATCTGGCTGGAGTGAAGCATGGTATGCTGGGTCAGTGGTGTTTATATGGAGTGAAGCATGGTATGCTGGGTCTCTAGAGTGAAGCATGGTATGCTGGGTCAGTGGGGTCTATGGAGTGAAGCATGGTATGCTGGGTCAGTGGGGTCTCTCTAGAGTGAAGCATGGTATGCTGGGTCAGTGGGGTCTCTCTAGAGTGAAGCATGGTATGCTGGGTCAGTGGGGTCTCTATGGAGTGAAGCATGGTATGCTGGGTCAGTGGGATCTGGCTGGAGTGAAGCATGGTATGCTGGGTCAGTGGGGTCTCTCTCACACCACTATTATGAAAGAAGGGGTGTGGTCTATGTCATGTTAGATACACCACTATTATGGAAGAAGGGGTGTAGTCTATGTCATGTTACATACACCACTATTATGGAAGAAGGGGTGTGGTCTATGCCATGTTAGATACACCACTATTATGGAAGAAGGGGTGTGGTCTATGCCATGTTAGATACACCACTATTATGGAAGAAGGGGTGTGGTCTATGCCATGTTAGATACACCACTATTATGGAAGAAGGGGTGTGGTCTATGCCATGTTAGATACACCACTATTATGGAAGAAGGGGTGTGGTCTATGTCATGTTAGATACACCACTATTATGGAAGAAGGGGTGTGGTCTATGTCATGTTAGATACACCACTATTATGGAAGAAGGGGTGTGGTCTATGCCATGTTAGATACACCACTATTATGGAAGAAGGGGTGTAGTCTATGTCATGTTAGATACACCACTATTATGGAAGAAGGGGTGTGGTCTATGTCATGTTAGATACACCACTATTATGGAAGAAGGGGTGTGGTCTATGCCATGTTAGATACACCACTATTATGGAAGAAGGGGTGTGGTCTATGTCATGTTAGATACACCACTATTATGGAAGAAGGGGTGTGGTCTATGTCATGTTAGATACACCACTATTATGGAAGAAGGGGTGTGGTCTATGCCATGTTAGATACACCACTATTATGGAAGAAGGGGTGTAGTCTATGTCATGTTAGATACACCACTATTATGGAAGAAGGGGTGTAGACCACACCCCTTCTTCCATAATAGTGGTGTATCTAACATGTTAGAAGACCGTAGTAAATCCCAGGTCATACTGTCTATAATACTGTAAGGGGTTAATCTAGAAGACCATAGTAAATCCCAGGTCATAGTGTCTATAATACTGTAAGGGGTTAATCTAGAAGACCATAGTAAATACCAGGTCATAGTGTCTATAATACTGTAAGGGGTTAATCTAGAAGACCATAGTAAATCCCAGGTCATTGTGTCTATAATACTGTAAGGGGTTAATCTAGAAGACCATAGTAAATCCCAGGTCATAGTGTCTATAATACTGTAAGGGGTTTTAATCTAGAAGACCATAGTAAATCCCAGGTCATAGTGTCTATAATACTGTAAGGGGTTAATCTAGAATACCATAGTAAATCCCAGGTCATAGTGTCTATAATACTGTAAGGGGTTAATCTAGAAGACCATAGTAAATCCCAGGTCATAGTGTCTATAATACTGTAAGGGGTTAATCTACATAGAAGACCATAGTAAATCCCAGGTCATAGTGTCTATAATACTGTAAGGGGTTAATCTAGAAGACCATAGTAAATCCCAGGTCATAGTGTCTATGATACTGTAAAGGGTTAATCTAGAAGACCATAGTAAATCCCAGGTCATAGTGTCTATAATACTGTAAGGGGTTAATCTAGAAGACCATAGTAAATCCCAGGTCATAGTGTCTATAATACTGTAAGGGGTTAATCTAGAAGACCATAGTAAATCCCAGGTCATAGTGTCTATAATACTGTAAGGGGTTAATCTAGAAGACCATAGTAAATCCCAGGTCATAGTGTCTATAATACTGTAAGGGGTTAATCTAGAAGACCATAGTAAATCCCAGGTCATAGTGTCTATAATACTGTAAGGGGTTAATCTAGAAGACCATAGTAAATCCCAGGTCATAGTGTCTATAATACTGTAAGGGGTTAATATAGAAGACCATAGTAAATCCCAGGTCATAGTGTCTATAATACTGTAAGGGGTTAATCTAGAAGACCATAGTAAATCCCAGGTCATTGTGTCTATAATACTGTAAGGGGTTAATCTAGAAGACCATAGTAAATCCCAGGTCATTATGTCTGGGGTTCTTCTACAGAGAATGTATACCAAATATCACCACTTCTTTCCACCGTGTACCTAAACATGTAATTAGATATTAATCTTTGAATGTCAATAAGTGTGTGTGTGTGTGTGTGTGTCTGTGTGTGACATCACATTCATTACATACCAACTAATACAACACACACACACACAAACATACACACACGCACACGCACACGCTGTTACTTGGCAACCGCTCAGTTACTAAGAGACTGATTGCAGAAGTGCTGGTTTCCATGGTCACGGTGGAGGCTGAGTCATCCTCACTGCAGTGTGTGCTGTTTTATCGTGTGTGTGTGTGTGTGGGGGGGGGGGGTATATGATTGAAAAGTGCTCATAATGATGATTTGTGGTCAAATTTAAAGTGGTAAATAACTCTAGTTATCAACATGACTTATTAAGAAAGACTGTTATTTTGTGTTTGTGTGTGTGTGTGTGTGTGTGTGTGTATGTGTGTGTGTGTGTGTGTGTGTGTGTGTGTGTGTGTGTGTGTGTGTGTGTGTGTGTGTGTGTGTTGTTCTGGGGCTGTCTGTGAGGGAACTCTTGTTTCTCTTTTTGTGTCCCATGAATGATGCCTGTCATGAACATGGTAACAGCCACAGAATGGTACTTCCTCCCCGTCCCCTCCCTCCCCTGTCCCCTCCCTCCCCCGTCCTCTCCCTCCCACGTCCTCTCCCTCCCACGTCCCCTCCCTCCCACGTCCTCTCCCTCCCCCGTCCTCTCCCTCCCCTCACCCCTTGTAGCCCCTTACAATCTGAATGGATTGGCGCGGGCACTAGAACAGTCTGCAGCACCCGGCCTCACGCTACTAGAATCTGAAGTCAAATGTCTACTGTTTCCTGATGATCTGGTGCTTCTGTCCCCAACCAAGGAGGGCCTACAGCAGCACCTAGATCTTCTGCACAGATTCTGTCAGACCTGGGCCCTGGCAGTAAATCTCAGTGAAGAACAAACACCATTGTAAACACAACCTATATTTATGTTTATTTATTTTCCCTTTTGTACTTTAACTATTTGCACATTGTTACAACACTGTATATATACATATAATATGACATTTGAAATGTCTTTATTCTTTTGGAACTTTTGTGAGTGTAATGTTTACTGCAAAAAAATGTATTGTTTATTTCACTTTTGTTTACCTATTTCAATTGCTTTGACAATGTAAACAAATGTTTCTATGCCAATAAAACCCCTTAAATTTCAAATGAATTGAGAGAGCGAGAGAAACAGAAAGAGAGAGAGAAACAGAGGGAGAGAGAGAAACAGAGAGAGCGAGAGAGAGAGAGAGAGAGGGGGAGGGAGAGAGAGAGAAACAGAGAGGGAGAGAGAGAGAGAGAGAAACAGAGAGAGGGAGAGAGAAAAACAGAGAGGGAGAGAGAGAGAAACAGAGAGAGGGAGAGAGAGAAACAGAGAGAGAGATGACTTGTCAGCTTGTGAAGTGGTGATTATTTTTGCTTTGTGGCCCCTCCCCCTCGTGCATAATCAATAAGGTGTTCTCATTTCTGCTATTTTTTTTATTTAACTAGGCAAGTTAAGAATAAATGATTATTTACAACGACGGCCTACCCTGAGCCAAACCTGGACGACGCTGGGCCAATTGTGCAAAACCCTATGGGACTTCCAATCACAGACAGTTGTGAAACAACCTGGAATTGAACCTGGGTCTGTAGTGACACCTCTAGCACTGATATGCAGTGCCTTAGACCACTGCGCTACTTGGGAGCCTGAACTAAAGCTTCATTAATGCCATACATCGTTAATGAGGGGGTGGTGTCAATGCTCTGAGAGAAAGATAGAATTTCTCTGTTTGTTGTGTTCGTTGTGCTGGGGGGCAGTAGTGTCTGTCTGTGTGTGTGTGTGTGTGTGTGTGTGTGTGTGTGTGTGTGTGTGTGTGTGTGTGTGTGTGTGTGTGTGTGTGTGTGTGTGTGTGTGTGTGTGTGTGTGTGAGTGTGTGTGTGTGTGTGTGTGCTGGGGGCGGGAGCGTGGGTGAACAGACGGCACAGTTCTATAAATAGAAATCTCTCTCTCTCTGTCTCTCTGTCTCTCTCTCTCTCTCTCTCTCTCTCTCTCTCTCTCTCTCTCTCTCTCTCTCTCTCAATTCAATTCAATTCAAGGGCTTTATTAGCATGGGAAACATGTGTTAACATTGCCAAAGCAAGTGAGGTAGATAATATATAAAGTGAATATATAAAGTGAAATAAACAATAAAAATTAACAGTAAACATTACACATACAGAAGTTTCAAAACAGTAAAGACATTACAAATGTCATATTATATATATACAGTGTTCTAACAATGTTTACAATGTCTCTCTCTGTCTCTCTCTCTCTGTCTCTCTGTCTCTCTCTCTCTGTCTCTCTCTCTCAATTCAATTCAATTCAATTCAATTCAATTCAAGGGCTTTATTGGCATGGGAAACATGTGTTAACATTGCCAAAGCAAGTGAGGTAGACAACATACAAAGTGAATGTCTCTCTCTCTCTCTCTCTCTCCGGTTCTCTCTCTCTCTGTCTCTCTCTCTCTCCCTCTCTCTCTCTCTTTCTCCTATTCCTCTCTCTCTCTCTCCCTCTCTCTCCTCGCTCTCCCTCTCTCTCTCTTTCTTTCTCCTCTCTCTCTCTCTCCTCTCTCTCCCTAACTCTTTCCCCTCTATCTTCCTCTTCTCTCCCTCTCTCTCTCTCTCTCCGGTTCTCTCTCTCTCTCTCTCTCTCCCTAACTCTTTCCCCTCTGTCTTCCTCTTCTTTCCCTCTCTCTCTCTCTGGTTGTGTTAAGTGCAGAGGCAGAGACAACAGTGAGTGAATGCACAGTGAATACTTATCAGGTAAAGGTAATATACTGGAATTCCTTCCTGCTACCGGCTCTGACCATAACAGGAGTCACTTCCCGCCCTGACAGAACACAGAACACAGAACACAGGCTGGTGACGGTGAACCCAGCTCTCCACGCTGCTCTCTGTTCAACTCTGGGAGATGCTATGTATGAGATACACTTAACCAGGCTCTAGATCTGAATGAGAAACACTTAACCAAGTTCTGAATGAGGAACACTAAACCAGGCTCTAGTTCTGAATGAGAAACACTTAACCAGGCTCTAGTTCTGAATGAGAAACACTTAACCAGGCTCTAGATCTGAATGAGGAACACTTAACCAGGTTCTGAATGAGGAACACTAAACCAGGCTCTACTTCTGAATGAGGAACACTTAACCAGGCTCTACTTCTGAATGAGGAACACTTAACCAGGTTCTAGATCTGAATGAGGAACACTTAACCAGGCTCTACTTCTGAATGAGGAACACTTAACCAGGTTCTAGATCTGAATGAGGAACACTTAACCAGGTTCTAGATCTGAATGAGAAACATTTAACCAGGCTCTAGATCTGAATGAGAAACACTTAACCAGGTTCTGAATGAGGAACACTTAACCAGGCTCTAGTTCTGAATGAGAAACACTTAACCAGGCTCTACTTCTGAATGAGGAACACTTAACCAGGCTCTAGTTCTGAATGAGAAACACTTAACCAGGCTCTACTTCTGAATGAGAAACACTTAATCAGGTTCTAGTTCTGAATGAGGAACACTTAACCAGGTTCTAGATCTGAATGAGAAACACTTAACCAGGCTCTAGATCTGAATGAGAAACACTTAACCAGGTTCTGAATGAGGAACACTTAACCGGGCTCTACTTCTGAATGAGAAACACTTAATCAGGTTCTAGTTCTGAATGAGGAACACTAAACCAGGCTCTCTCTACTCTATAGATGTGCTCTGGAAGATATATCTACTCTATAGATCTACTCTGGAAGATAGCTCTACTCTATAGATCTACTCTATAGGTGTACTCTAGAAGATATATCTACTCTATAGGATCTAATCTGGAAGATAGATCTACTCTATAGATGTACTCTAGAAGATAGATCTACTCTATAGATGTACTCTGGAAGATAGATCTACTCTATAGATGTACTCTGGAAGATAGATCTACTCTATAGATGTACTCTAGAAGATATATCTACTCTACAGGATCTAATCTGGAAGATTGAACTACTCTATACAGTTGAAGTCGGAAGTTTACATACACCTTAGCGAAATACATTTAAACTCAGTTTAGAATTATTATTATTTGTACCTTTATTTAACTCGGCAAGTCAGTTAAGAACAAATTCTTATTTTCAATGGAAGAACTGCCTTGTTCAGGGGCAGAACGACAGATTTTTTTACCTTGTCACCTTGCGGTTGCAATCCCCAACACTCTAACCACTAGGCTACCTGCCGCACCAAAGTCCTTCATAAGAGAAATGTTGCCTGGATCAAGGCCAGGAACACCGGCTTCTAGGCAACTGGGGAACGATCAATAAAGGCTAAGTCTGATTATTATGTAACCACTCGTTCTGATTGTAAAGGACTCCCCGGCTAAATCTGATTATTATGTAACCACTCGTTCTGATTGTAAAGGACTCCCCGGCTAAATCTGATTATTATGTAACCACTCGTTCTGATTGTAAAGGACTCCCCGGCTAAATCTGATTATTATGTAACCACTCGTTCTGATTGTAAAGGAATCCCCCGGCTAAATCTGATTATTATGTAACCACTCGTTCTGAGTGTAAAGGAATCCCCGGCTAAATCTGATTATTATGTAACCACTCGTTCTGATTGTAAAGGAATCCCCGGCTAAGTCTGATTATTATGTAACCACTCGTTCTGATTGTAAAGGAATCCCCGGCTAAATCTGATTATTATGTAACCACTCGTTCTGATTGTAAAGGAATCCCTGGCTAAATCTGATTATTATGTAACCACTCGTTCTGATTGTAAAGGAATCCCCGGCTAAATCTGATTATTATGTAACCACTCGTTCTGATTGTAAAGGAATCCCCGGCTAAATCTGATTATTATGTAACCACTCGTTCTGATTGTAAAGGACTCCCCGGCTAAATCCTGGAAAACTGTCAAAAAGAAGTCCTTCCTTATTAAACAGTAGATACCCAGAATTCCACAGCGGCTGACCAACACTGCGTTAAAAAAACAAAACATACATAGCTTGTTAAGAAACTAAGATTTAAAGTGAACTTGTATCTCTCTGGTCACCAGGAAGCTGATTGTGCAGTCAACCTTTCTACCTGGTTTACAGTGACACTAATTTATCAAAGTGCAGCTGCCTCTATTTCTCACCCCTGGGATGCTGTTTTTCATAGGATTTTTTATGATGAAGAATGTGTTTTGTTTTAGTTGACTGTGTTTTGTGTGTAATAATGTCTGTCTAAGCCGAATATGTTGTGCTCTATTTTAGTAGTTTTATATATAGTTTTATAATATATATATATTTTTTAAAAATCTATTTCATGAAATTGTACATGTAGGGCTCCCTTGTAAAAGAGACACTGGTTTCACTGGCGACTCCCTGACTAAATAACGGCACATAAAGGCTGTACATGGCGATTTGAATGTTCAATACGCACAACAGACTGACTGGGGGGGTGATTTCACAGTTAAAGTCCTGCTATACGACTATGACAACTCATTGCAGGTGTGTCCTGTGGGTGTCGCTGAGTCGGCTAATAGACGGTGTCATGGACCCCAGATCCATAGGTAAGGCTGAACATTGTAATATAACTATGCCCCAATGCAATCCTAAGTCTATGCATCCACAATGCGATTTCAACAGATTTTTTTGTTCTTGTCAAATTGACAAATTATTGTATTTATTTTTTATTTATATAACAAAACTGCGACCTTGTTTTGCGTGCTCTCGAGCAATTATGGCATGATTCCAATATTTTCATCGTATATCAGTTTCAATGCGAACTTTTATTTTGAAGGCGAATCAACAATTCCACAACTGTTGCTCAGGCTAATGTTGTTCACGAGACACACGTGAGAGGACGGCCAATAGGAGAGAGGAGGAGAAAGGAGGAGAGAGCGAGACAGAGCGAGCAATCGAGAGAGAGAGCGAGAGAGGAAAATCACGCTTTGTGTGACAGTGGACGCATATTGAATGAAGAGGTATCGGATGCCCCTTATTTGAGCGTTAACGGATTTTGAGGGTAAAACATATATTTTGCATAACAGACGCGTTTTTTTTAATCCGCCTCCGGATTTAAGGATCGGATTCACGCGTCGATGGCATCAGTACCGGAGGGTGTACCTCTTGCCTCCACCAGGCACAACCGGTAACGGGAAGGGCTGCTGCTGCTGCCGTTTCTAGGGTTCTATATTTATTTCTTCTCGTGCGAGCTGCAACGTTGAGGGAAACGTGACCAGAGTAAACCGGGACATTTCGCCGATCATGGAGTAATGCCCGAGTGAGCAGCGTATGAGAGGTAAGGGATGCACAGAGCAATCAGCGGGTTGACTCTTCTTATTCTCCCCGAAGGACTGATGCTGATGAGCTAAACTGATACATTGTGATCAGCCCTCTCAACCTGATAGCACATAGGCTACATTATCGATCACGGATCACCATGTAACCATTCAGCAACACCATACTGTCCTCGATGAAATCATTCAGCGGCAGAGGAGTTGGATCGAGCCTGCGAACGGCTCGATGGATAACCGTTCATTGCTCATCGGCACAGAGATAGCCTAGGCTATTTATCGATTATGATTGGTAACGGGATTAGAAGATATAACCTCGATAGAAGTGATTATGAAAACACAGAAAGCATCATTGTATTCCTGTTATCCCTGTATGTGTAGATGATGTCGCGAGTCTTTGTCTTGCCTCGGTACGCAGCACAGCGCGAACCGCAGCAGCGGGCTGGGAAGATAGGAACGTAACCGCAAACATATGACGCCAACCTTTCCCACGTCAGTGACGTAAACGCGCTTATAGGCCTATTCTGTAAAGTGTGCAGCCTTGTCTTTTCTATACAGTATAATTGTATAATGTCGACTAGTTAGGCTATTCTGACTATTTCCATGTATTATGCTACCAGTCAGAGGCCACACCAGTCCCTTGTAACAGTCAGCTATGTAACCGTGTTACAGCATAGTTTATTAGGTTTTTATCAGTGCAAAGCATAGGTCTAAATCAGTTTAGCCTAATGGTATTACTACATAGCTACAACGTAGGAGGAACTGTTGCTGCTATTGGATAAAAGTTTGATTCTACATGATGAACTGGACATAGAATGTAATAAAATAGAATAGAATAGAATGTAATAGAATAGAATGTAATAGAATAGAATAGAGTTGATGGTCTTCACGGGAGGAAATTCTTTCTCACAAGCGTGTACATTCCACTCCAACAAACCAACACCATCACCCAGACATTTACAAGTACACCTCTAGTTCCCAATACCCCAACACCATCACCCAGACATTTACAAGTACACCTCTAGTTCCCAATACCCCAACACCATCACCCAGACATTTACAAGTACACCTCTAGTTCCCAATATCCCAACACCATCACCCAGACATTTACAAGTACACCTCTAGTTCCCAATACCCCAACACCATCACCCAGACATTTACAAGTACACCTCTAGTTCCCAATAGCCCAACACCATCACCCAGACATTTACAAGTACACCTCTAGTTCCCAATACCCCAAAACCATCACCCAGACATTTACAAGTACATCTCTAGTTCCCAATACCCCAACACCATCACCCAGACATTTACAAGTACATCTCTAGATCCCAATACCCCAACACCATCACCCAGACATTTACAAGTACATCTCTAGATCCCAATACCCCAACACCATCACCCAGACATTTACAAGTACATCTCTAGTTCCCAATAGCCCAACACCATCACCCAGACATTTACAAGTACACCTCCAGTTCCCAATACCCCAACACACAACACATACTGTATATTATAAATAATTCTAATGTGCATATCTCTAACTGCTCTCCCCTCCTTCCCTCTCCTCTACCCTCCTCTCTTCCTCTCCTCTCCCCTCCTCTCTTCTCCCCTACCCTCCCCTCCCCTACCTTCCTCTGTATCCCTCTCTAACCATGGTGTGTTTAGCAGCCTAAAGACAGGAAAATACCTTCTTAGTCTAGAGAGAAGCTTTCAGGAGACTGAAAGAGCTGATTAGCATGATCTAAACAACTAAGCTAATGAAAGAGCTGATTAGCATGATCTAAACAACTAAGCTAATGAAAGAGCTGATTAGCATGATCTAAACAACTAAGCTAATGAAAGAGCTGATTAGCATACTCTAAACAACTAAGCTAATGAAAGAGCTGATTAGCATGATCTAAACAACTAAGCTAATGAAAGAGCTGATTAGCATACTCTAAACAACTAAGCTAATGAAAGAGCTGATTAGCATGATCTAAACAACTAAGCTAATGAAAGAGCTGATTAGCATGATCTAAACAACTAAGCTAATGAAAGAGCTGATTAGCATGATCTAAACAACTAAGCTAATGAAAGAGCTGATTAGCATACTCTAAACAACTAAGCTAATGAAAGAGCTGATTAGCATGATCTAAACAACTAAGCTAATGAAAGAGCTGATTAGCATACTCTAAACAACTAAGCTAATGAAAGAGCTGATTAGCATGATCTAAACAACTAAGCTAATGAAAGAGCTGATTAGCATGATCTAAACAACTAAGCTAATGAAAGAGCTGATTAGCATACTCTAAACAACTAAGCTAATGAAAGAGCTGATTAGCATGATCTAAACAACTAAGCTAATGAAAGAGCTGATTAGCATACTCTAAACAACTAAGCTAATGAAAGAGCTGATTAGCATGATCTAAACAACTAAGCTAATGAAAGAGCTGATTAGCATGATCTAAACAACTAAGCTAATGAAAGAGCTGATTAGCATACTCTAAACAACTAAGCTAATGAAAGAGCTGATTAGCATGATCTAAACAACTAAGCTAATGAAAGAGCTGATTAGCATGATCTAAACAACTAAGCTAATTAAAGAGCTGATTAGCATGATCTAAACAACTAAGATAATTAAAGAGCTGATTAACATGATCTAAACAACTAAGCTAATGAAAGAGCTGATTAGCATGATCTAAACAACTAAGCTAATTAAAGAGCTGATTAGCATGATCTAAACAACTAAGCTAATTAAAGAGCTGATTAGCATGATCTAAACAACTAAGCTAATTAAAGAGCTGATTAGCATGATCTAAACAACTAAGCTAATGAAAGAGCTGATTAGCATGATCTAAACAACTAAGCTAATGAACGAGCTGATTAGCATGATCTAAACAACTAAGCTAATGAAAGAGCTGATTAGCATGATCTAAACAACTAAGCTAATGAAAGAGCTGATTAGCATGATCTAAACAACTAAGCTAATGAAAGAGCTGATTAGCATGATCTAAACAACTAAGCTAATGAAAGCGATGGAGAGGGAGAGAGAGAGGGGGGATTGTTTATTTTTGACACCCCAATTGGTTTTTTTCTTCACTTTTGTTTATTATCTATTTCACTTCCTTTGACGATGTTAACATATGTTTCCTATAACAATAAAGCCCCTTGAATTGAAATTGAATTGAGAGAGATCGAGAGAGGGGGAGGGAAGGGGGACAGAGAGAGGGGCTGTTGGGGAGAGAGGGGCTGTTGGGGAGAGAGGGGCTGTTGGGGAGAGAGGGGCTGTTGGGGAGAGAGGGGCTGGTGGGGAGAGAGGGGCTGGTGGGGAGAGAGGGGCTGGTGGGGAGAGAGGGGTTGGTTTGGAGAGAGGGGCTGGTGGGGAGAGAAAGAGGGGGAGCGAAGAGGGACAGAGAGGGGGGCTGGTGGGGAGAGAGGGACTTGTGGGGAGAGAGAGGCTGGTGGGGAGAGAAAGAGAGAGATAGAGAGGGGGGAAGAGGAACAGAGAGGGGGGCTGGTGTGGAGAGAAAGAGAGAGAGAGAGGGGAGGGAAGAGGGACGGAGAGGGGGGCTGGTGGAGAGAGAGAGATGGGAGGGAAGAGGGACAGAGAGGAGGGCTGGTGGGGAGAGAGAGGGGAGGGAAGAGGGACAGAGAGAGGGGCTGGTGGGGCGGGAGGGCTGGTGGGGAGAGAGAGGGGAGGGAAGAGGGACAGCGAGAGAGGCTGGTGGAGAGAGACGGGAGGGAAGAGGGACAGAGAGAGAGGCTGGTGGAGAGAGAGGGGAGGGAAGAGGGACAGAGAGAGAGGCTTGTGGGAAGAGAGATAGAGAGAGGGGGGCTTGTGGGGAGAGAGAGGGGGGCTTGTGGGGGGAGAGAGAGAGAGATAGAGAGAAAGAGAGTGAGAGGGAGAGAGGGAGAGAGATTAAACAAAACTACTGGCAGTGCATGCAGGGCAGAACTGGGACAATATCCACTAATAATACAACTCAAAAATTAGCAATTGGGTTTTGGAAACCTTTAAAATACAGTGACCCCCTTTCATATCATTACTAAGCCCTGCAATGCCAAGAGCAAAGAACAGAGTCCCCTCATCCAGTTGGTCCTGGGGCTGAGTTCACAAACCTGTTCTACTAACACACTGATTATTTTGTGCCCACTAGAAATAAAAGTGCCTCCAAAATGACGCGGTACATTATGCATCCAACATGTTTGTAGAGACACAAGCTTGATGATCAAATCAAATGTATTTATAAATCCGTTTTTATAATATCAGCTGATGTCTCAAAGTGCTGTACAGAAACCCAGCCTGAAACCCCAAACAGCAAGCAATGCAGGTGTAGAAGCACGGTGGCTAGGAAAAACTCCCTAGAAAGGCCAGAACCTAGGAAGAAACATAGAGAGGAACCAGGCTATGAGGGGTGGCCTGTCCTCTTCTGGCTGTACTGGGTAGAGAGGAACCAGGCTCTGAGGGGTGGCCAGTCTTCTTCTGCCTGTGCCGGGTGGAGATTATAACAGAACATGGCCAAGATGTTCAAATGTTCATAGATGACCAGCAGGGTCAAATAATTATAGTATCGGTGGTGGGGAGAGAGAGTCATTGCGTGCTAGGAATATGGGACCAAATACTAAACTTTTGACTACTATATTTCTAATACTCTTTAGGGGTGTCAATAATTTCAACCTTTTTAATAAAACAAATATTATTTGTTTAAACAAAATATTTTTCTCTGAGCAATACTATTAGTATAAAATAATATTTCCTCAATGTTCTTGCATATATATATATATATATATATATATATATATATAATATACCACTGTATTTGAATGATTATTATATACATTCATTATTGCTCATCTTTATCAAGTGTCAGTAATTTAGGATCCCACTGTATAGGCTTAGTTGCAGTCAAAACAGCTCATGAAGTCTGTCAGTGGTATAAATACTAGTTAGAGCTGTCGTACAGAATCCAGCTCCTCATGAAGTCTATCAGTGGTATAAATACTAGTTAGAGCTGTCGTACAGAATCCAGCTCCTCATGAAGTCTATCAGTGGTATAAATACTAGTTAGAGCTGTAGTACAGAATCCAGCTCCTCATGAAGTCTATCAGTGGTATAAATACTAGTTAGAGCTGTAGTACTGAAACCAGCTGCTCATGAAGTCTATCAGTGGTATAAATACTAGTTATAGCTGTCTTACTGAAACCAGCTGCTCATGAAGTCTATCAGTGGTATAAATACGAGTTAGAGCTGTCGTACTGAAACCAGCTGCTCATGAAGTCTGTCAGTGGTATAAATACGAGTTAGAGCTGTAGTACTGAAACCAGCTGCTCATGAAGTCTGTCAGTGGTATAAATACGAGTTAGAGCTGTCGTACTGAAACCAGCTCCTCATGAAGTCTATCAGTGGTATAAATACTAGTTAGAGCTGTAGTACAGAATCCAGCTGCTCATGAAGCCTATCAGTTATATAAATACTAGTTAGAGCTGTAGTACTGAAACCAGCTGCTCATGAAGTCTGTCAGTGGTATAAATACTAGTTATAGCTGTAGTACTGAAACCAGCTGCTCATGAAGTCTATCAGTGGTATAAATACTAGTTAGAGCTGTAGTACTGAAACCAGCTCCTCATGAAGTCTATCAGTGGTATAAATACTAGTTAGAGCTGTAGTACTGAAACCAGCTGCTCATGAAGTCTGTCAGTGGTATAAATACTAGTTAGAGCTGTAGTACTGAAACCAGCTCCTCATGAAGTCTATCAGTGGTATAAATACTAGTTAGATCTGTAGTACTGAATCCAGCTCCTCATGAAGTCTATCAGTGGTATAAATACTAGTTAGAGCTGTAGTACAGAATCCAGCTCCTCATGAAGTCTGTCAGTGGTATAAATACTAGTTAGATCTGTAGTACAGAATCCAGCTCCTCATGAAGTCTATCAGTGGTATAAATACTAGGTAGATCTGTAGTACTGAAACCAGCTGCTCATGAAGTCTATCAGTGGTATAAATACGAGTTAGAGCTGTAGTACTGAATCCAGCTGCTCATGAAGTCTATCAGTGGTATAAATACTAGTTAGAGCTGTAGTACTGAAACCAGCTCCTCATGAAGTCTATCAGTGGTATAAATACTAGGTAGAGCTGTAGTACTGAATCCAGCTCCTCATGAAGTCTGTCAGTGGTATAAATACTAGTTAGAGCTGTAGTACTGAAACCAGCTCCTCATGAAGTCTATCAGTGGTATAAATACTAGTTAGAGCTGTCGTACTGAAACCAGCTGCTCATGAAGTCTATCAGTGGTATAAATACTAGTTAGAGCGGTAGTACTGAATCCATGAAGCCTATCAGTGGTATAAGTACTAGTTAGAGCTGTAGTACTGAAACCAGCTGCTCATGAAGTCTATCAGTGGTATAAATACTAGTTAGAGCTGTAGTACTGAAACCAGCTGCTCATGAAGTCTGTCAGTGGTATAAATACTAGTTAGAGCTGTAGTACTGAAACCAGCTGCTCATGAAGTCTGTCAGTGGTATAAATACTAGTTAGAGCTGTAGTACTGAAACCAGCTGCTCATGAAGTCTATCAGTGGTATAAATACGAGTTAGAGCTGTAGTACTGAAACCAGCTGCTCATGAAGTCTGTCAGTGGTATAAATACTAGTTAGAGCTGTAGTACTGAATCCAGCTCCTCATGAAGTCTGTCAGTGGTATAAATACTAGTTAGAGCTGTAGTACTGAAACCAGCTCCTCATGAAGTCTATCAGTGGTATAAATACTAGTTAGAGCTGTCGTACTGAAACCAGCTGCTCATGAAGTCTATCAGTGGTATAAATACTAGTTAGAGCGGTAGTACTGAATCCATGAAGCCTATCAGTGGTATAAGTACTAGTTAGAGCTGTAGTACTGAAACCAGCTGCTCATGAAGTCTATCAGTGGTATAAATACTAGTTAGAGCTGTAGTACTGAAACCAGCTGCTCATGAAGTCTGTCAGTGGTATAAATACTAGTTAGAGCTGTAGTACTGAAACCAGCTGCTCATGAAGTCTGTCAGTGGTATAAATACTAGTTAGAGCTGTAGTACTGAAACCAGCTGCTCATGAAGTCTATCAGTGGTATAAATACGAGTTAGAGCTGTAGTACTGAAACCAGCTGCTCATGAAGTCTGTCAGTGGTATAAATACTAGTTAGAGCTGTAGTACTGAAACCAGCTGCTCATGAAGTCTGTCAGTGGTATAAATACTAGAGCTGCTGCCCTCTGAATGTGCTGTATTGGTGTGTATTCTTGAAGAAGAAAAAAAATTATACTGAAAATATTATATAAATACCATAATTCCTATAACATCCTCCAGTATTCTTTATGTGCAACTTGTTAAGGTGTTTTGGGTGCTTTACTATTGGTTTATAGTAACTTAAAAGGATTTGGGCTTTTAAAACCATGCTGCCAAAGCCCCTACCATTCCCAATAGTGATGCTAAGGCTAAATAAAGAAAACGAAGCCATATTTTTGGTCACTGTCTCTCAGGATCACTCTTTGAAGTCAATGCATTTCTATCAATACAATTAAGTATATTTTCAGATGTTGGTGTACTGCCACTTTAAATGGCAGTTGTGTTTACAACATAAATGACAACATTTAATATTTTCAGAATTTTGAAAAAAATTCTGAAAACTAAATGATAGGATACTATATCACCCCCGGCCTTCGCTTTGAGAGGAAACTATGCATTTTTTTTTTTTTTTTTTTTTTTTTATGTATAATTTCTGACACTGTTACACCAGGAAATCTTAAGTCTTATTACACACAGACGTAAATAACTATTGGATATATGAGCAACGTCAACTTACCAACATTACGACTAGAAATACGACTTTCCAGAGTCAGATCCTCTGTATGGACCACCACCCAGGACAATGGATCAGATCCTCTGTTTGGACCACCACCTAGGACAAAGCAGTGTCTTCTTCCTTGCTGTGTGGCCTTTCAGGTTATGTCGATATAATACTTGTTTTATTGTGGATATAGATACTTTTGTACCTGTTTCCTCCAGCATCTTCACAAGGTCCTTTGCTGTTGTTCTGGGATTGATTTGCACTTTTCGCACCAAAGTACGTTCATCTCTAGGAGACAGAACGCGTCTCCTTCCTGAGCGGTATGACGGCTGCGAGGTCCCATGGTGTGGGTCCCAAGGTGTGTTATACTTGCGTACTATTTTTTGTACAGATGACGTGGTACCTTCAGGCGTTTGGTAATTGCTCCCAAGGAGGAATCAGTCTTGTGGAGGTGTACAATTTTTTTATTTTGCTTTTTCCCATGATGTTAAGCAAAGAGGCACTGAGTTTGAAGGTAGGCCTTGAAATACATCCACAGGTACAGTTCTAATTGACTCAAATTATATCAATTAGCCTATCAGAAGCTTCTAACGCAATTACATAATTTTCTGGAGTTTTCCTAGCTGTTTAAAGGCACAGTCAGCTTAGTGCACGTAAACTTCTGACCCACTGGAATTATGATTGTTCACTGTGAATTCACTGTGAATTATAAGTGAAATAATCTGTCTGTAAACAATTGTTGGAAAACTTAGTAGATGTCCTAACCAACTTGCCAAAACTATAGTTTGTTAACAAGAAATGTGTGGAGTAGTTGAAAAACGAGTTTTAATGACTCCAACCTAAGTGTATGTAAACTTCCGACTTCATATGTATGTGGCTACAGTCTACAGGAAATCACAGACTACAAAAACAGAACCAGCCTCATGCTTCCAGACAAACTAAACTCCTTCTTTGCCAGCTTTGAGGAAAAAACAGTGCCACCGTCGCGGCCCGCTAACAAGGACTGCGCCCCCGCCTCTCCTTCTCCGTGGACGATGTGAGTAAAACATTTAGATGTGTTAACCTTTGCAAGACTGCTGGCCCAGACGGCATCCCTAGCCTCAGATCATGCGCAGACCAGCTGGCTGGTGTGTTTACGGACATATTCAATCGCTCCCTATCCCAGCCTGCTGTCCCCACATGCTTCAAGATGGCTACCATTGTTCCTGTATTGTTCCTGTACCCAAGAAGGCAAAGATAACTGAACTAAATGACTACCTCTCCATAGCACTCACCTCTGTCATCATGAAGTGCTTTGAGAGACTAGTCAAGGATCAGATCACCTCCACCTTACCGGCCACCCTAGACCCACTTCAGTTTTTATACCGCCCCAACAGGTCCACAGACGATGCAATCGCCATCACACTGCACACTGCCCTGTCCCATCTGGACAAGAGGAATACCTATGTAAGAATTCTGTTCATTGACTACAGCTCAGCATTTAACACCATAGTACCTTCCAAGCTTATCATCAAGCTGGAGGCCCTACAAGGGTGCGTGCTCAGCCCCCTTCCTGTACTCCCTGTTCACCAACGACTGCGTGGTCATACACACCTCAAACTCAATCATCAAGTTTGCGGACGAAACTACAGTGGTAGGCTTGATTACCAACAACGACGAGACGGCCTACAGGGAGGAGGTGAGGGCACTCATAGTGTGGTGTCAGGAAAATAACCTCTCACTCAACGTCAACAAAACAAAGGAGATGATCGTGGACTTCAGGAAACAGCAGAGGGAGCACCCCCCACCCCTCTATCCACATCGCAGGGACAGCGGTGGAGAAGGTGGAACATTGTAAGTTCCTCTGCGTACACATCACAGACAAACTTTTAGAGATGCACAATCAAGAGCATCCTGTTGGGCTGTATCACGGCAACTGCACCGCCCTCAACTGCAAGACTCTCCAGAGGGTGGTGCGGTCTGCACAACGCATCACTACCTGCCCTCTATGACACCTACAGTCATGGCCAAAAGTTTTGAGAATGACACAAATATTAATTTCCACAAGGTTTGCTGCTTCAGTGTCTTTAGATATTTTTGTCAGATGTTACTATGGAATACTGAAGTATAATTACAAGCATTTCATAAGTGTCAAAGGCTTTTATTTACAATGACATGAAGTTGATGCAAAGAGTCAATATTTGCAGAGTTGACCCTTCTTTTTTCAAGACCTCTGCAATCCGCCCCGGCATGCTGTCAATTAACTTCTGGGCCACATTGTTGTTCTGTAGAGTCCACTGTACAATCTGCAGACAACAAAGCTGCCAGCCTTAGAGGTAAAAAAATAAAAGAAGGACGAATGCAATGGTGGTGCTCTTGCGCTATATTTTTTGGGAAAAACTACATAGCCCATTACATCAAAAATATATTCACAGTAGACAACCTGTAATCGGAAGCTTGTACTGCCATCCGTTCTCCAAAAGTCAGCAAATTATAGAAACACTATTTCTAGACTGGTCTAACTGATGGCAGCCCATTCTTATATAATCAATGCTTGGGAGTTTGTCAGAATTTGTGGGTTTTTGTTTGTCCACCCGCCTCTTGAGGATTGACCACAAGTTTTCAATGGGATTAAGGTCTGGGGAGTTTCCTGGCCATGGACCCAAAATATCAATGTTTTGTTCCCCGATCCACTTAGTTATGACTTTTGCCTTATGGCAAGGTGCTCCATCATGCTGGAAAAGGCATTGTTCATCACCAAACTGTTCCTGGATGGTTGGGAGAAGTTGCTCTCGGAGGATGTGTTGGTACCATTCTTTATTCATGGCTGTGTTCTTAGGCAAAATTGTGAGTGAGCCCACTCCTTTGGCTGAGAAGCAACCCCACACATGAATGGTCTCAGGATGCTTTACTGTTGGCATGACACAGGACTGATGGTAGCGATCACCTTGTCTTCTCCGGAGAAGCTTTTTCCGGATGCCCCGAACAATCGGAAAGTGGATTCATCAGAGAAAATGACTTTACCCCAGTCCTCAGCAGTCCAATCCCTGTACCTTTTGCAGAATATCAGTCTGTCCCTGATGTTTTTCCTGGAGAGAAGTGGCTTCTTTGCTGCCCTTCTTGACACCAGGCCATCCTCCAAAGGTCTTCGCCTCACTGTGTGTGCAGATGCACTAACACCTGCCTGCTGCCATTCCTGAGCAAGCTCTGTACTGGTGGTGCCCCAATCCCGCAGCTGAATCAACTTTAGGAGACGGTCCTGGCGCTTGTCGGATTTTCTTGGGCGCTCTGAAGCCTTCTTCACAACAATTGAACCGCTCTACTTGAAGTTCTTGATGATCCGATAAATGGTTGATTTAGGTGCAATCTTATTGGCAGCAATATCCTTGCCCATTTTCTGCAAAGCAATGATGACGGGACGTGTTTCCTTGCTGTTAACCATGGTTGACAGAGGAAGACAAATGATTCCAAGCACCACCCTCCTTTTGAAGCTTCCAGTCTGTTATTCAAACTCAATCACCATGACAGAGTGCTCTCCAGCCTTGTCCTCGTCAACACTCACACCTGTGTTAACGAAAGAACCACTGACATGATGTCAGCTGGTCCTTTTGTGGCAGGGCTGAAATGCAGTGGAGATGTTTTTTGGGGATTCAGTTAATTTGCATGGCAAAGAGGTACTTTGCAATTAATCTGATCACTCTTCGTAACATTCTGGAGTACATGCAAATTGCCATCATACAAACTGAGGCAGCAGACTTTGTGAAAAATAATATTTGTGTCATTCTCAAAACTTTTAGCCACGACTATACAGCACCCGATGTCACAGGAAGGCCAATAAGATAATCAAGGACAACAACCACCCAATCCACTGCCTGTTCACACTGCTATCATCCAGAAGGCGAGGTCAGTACAGGTCCATCACAGCTGGGACCGAGCGACTGAAAAACAGTTTCTATCTCAAGGCCATCAGACTACTAAATTGCAATCACGAACTCAGAGAGGCTGCAGCACACATTGTGACTGGCCACTTTAATAAATGGATCACTAGTCACTTTAAACAATGACACTTTAAATAATGGCACTTTAATAATGTTTACATATTGTACATTACTCATATCACATGTATATACTGTATTTTATACCATCTATAGCATCTTGCCTATGCTGCTCGGCCATCACTCATCCATATATTTATATGTACATATTCTCATTCACCCCTTTAGATTTGTGTGTATTAGGTCGTTGTTGGGAATTGTTAGATTACTTGTTAGATTTGTGTGTATTAGGTAGTTGTTGGGAATTGTTAGATTACTTGTTAGATATTACTGCACTGTCGAAACTAGAAGCACAAGCATTTCGCTACACTGGAGAGGGGGTGGAGAGAGATGGGGAGAAATGGAGAGGAGATGGAGAGAGATGGAGAGGGGGTGGAGAGAGATGTTGAGGGGTGGAGAGAGATGGAGAGAGATGGAGAGAGATGGAGAGAATTGGAGAGGAGATGGAGAGAGATGGGGAGAAATGGAGAGGGGGTGGAGAGAGATGGAGAGGGGGTGGAGAGAGATGGAGAGGGGGTGGAGAGAGATGGGGAGAAATGGAGAGGGAGTGGAGAGAGATAGAGAGGGGGTGGAGAGAGATGGCGAGAGATGGAGAAGGGGTGGAGAGAGAAGGAGAGAAATGGAGAGGGGGTGGAGAGAGATGGGGAGAAATGGAGAGGGGGTGGAGAGCGATAGAGAGGGGGTGGAGAGAGATGGAGAGGGGGTGGAGAGAGATGGGGAGAAATGGAGAGGGGGTGGAGAGAGATGGAGAGGGGGTGGAGAGAGATGGAGAGGGGGTGGAGAGAGAGAAGGAGAGAAATGGAGAGGGGTGGAGAGAGATGGAGAGGGGGTGGAGAGAGTTGGGGAGAAATGTATTTCACAACTCTGATCTCTCTCCTTCTCTCTCCTTCTCTTATCCTCTCTCTCTCTCTGTACGTCACAACTCTGATCTCTCTCCTCTCATCCTCTCTCTGTATTTCACAACTCTTATCTCTCTCCTTCTCTCATCCTCTCTCTGTATTTCACAACTCTTATCTCTCTCCTTCTCTCTCCTTCTCTCTGTATTTCACAACTCTGATCTCTCTCCTTCTCTCTCTGTACGTCACAACTCTGATCTCTCTCCTCTCATCCTCTCTCTGTATTTCACAACTCTTATCTCTCTCCTTCTCTCATCCTCTCTCTGTATTTCACAACTCTGATCTCTCTCCTTCTCTCTGTATTTCACAACTCTGATCTCTCTCCTTCTCTCTCTGTACGTCACAACTCTGATCTCTCTCCTTCTCTCATCCTCTCTCTGTATTTCACAACTCTGATCTCTCTCCTTCTCTCTGTATTTCACAACTCTGATCTCTCTCCTTCTCTCTCTGTACGTCACAACTCTGATCTCTCTCCTTCTCTCTGTATTTCACAACTCTGATCTCTCTCCTTCTCTCTCTGTACGTCACAACTCTGATCTCTCTCCTTCTCTCATCCTCTCTCTGTATTTCACAACTCTGATCTCTCTCCTTCTCTCTGTATTTCACAACTCTGATCTCTCTCCTTCTCTCTCTGTACGTCACAACTCTGATCTCTCTCCTTCTCTCATCCTCTCTCTCTGTATTTAACAACTCTGATCTCTTTCCTCTCCCCCCCCCCCTCCCTTGCTTGACCGCCCCTGAGAGAGAGAAAAACAAATAAACATGTTTGTCCTGTTGCAAAGAAGCAGGTTTGAATTGATTTGAAATGAAGCTGTGTTCTTGTCTTCTCGTCAGCGCTGTACACATTGTTCAAATCTTTCTCCTTGGGATTAGAAGAACCCTGTCTTGGCTTACTCCAGAAACCTCTGGTTTCAGGTTTTGATTGAACAGCAGTGTCCTGCGTTTCAGGTCACCAGCTGGTCTAACAAAGATAAGGCAGACTACTCTCTCCCTCCCCTCCATCCCTACACCTCACCCTCCCTCCCTCCCCTCCATCCCTACACCTCACCCTCCCTCCCTCCCCTCCATCCCTACACCTCACCCTCCCTCCCTCCTTCGCTCCATCCTTTTCTCCATCTGCACTGGTAGAGGGAAAGTGGACAGAGAAATGCTTTGAAAGATCAAATCCTCTCAGACACTAACTGCCAAAACCATCCACTCTGAGGAACCTCTCTCTCCTTCTCTCATCCCCTCCCTCCATCCCTCTCTCTACCCTTCCTTTCTCTCCCCTAACCCCCACTGCTGAGTTAACCTGGCACATATGGCAGTGGCAAGAGGCACCGCGAACCATTACAGCCCCCTCTCTCTTTCCCTCTCTCGCTCCTCCTTCTCCCTTTCTCTCTCCTCTTTCTCCCTCACTCTCTCTCTCTCTCTCTCTCTTTCTCTTTTCTCTTTTATCTTCTCTCTCTCTCTCTCTCTCTCTCCTTTCTCTTCTCTCTCTCTCTCTCTCTCTCTCTCTCTCTCTCTCTTTTTTATCTCTTTTCTCTCTCTCTTTTCTCTCTCACACACCTATCAGAACTCAGGATAAGATGCAGACAGTTGGAATCACAGATGTTTATTAACAAACAGAGGTTGGGTAATCCAGGGCAGAGTCAGTAAGGTACAGAATGGCAGGAAGGGAAACTAGTCTAGTGTTGGCCCCTTTGGGACCCCAGGATGGAACTAGTCTAGTGTTGGCCCCTTTGGGACCCCAGGATGGAACTAGTCTAGTGTTGGCCCCTTTGGGACCCCAGGATGGAACTAGTCTAGTGTTGGCCCCTTTGGGACCCCAGGATGAAACTAGTCTAGTGTTGGCCCCTTTGGGACCCCAGGATGAAACTAGTCTAGTGTTGGCCCATTTGGGACCCCAGGATGAATCTAGTCTAGTGTTGGCCCATTTGGGTCCCTAGAATGAAACTAGTCTAGTGTTGGTCCCTTTGGGACCCCAGGATGAAACTAGTCTAGTGTTGGCCCCTTTGGGACCCCAGGATGAAACTAGTCTAGTGTTGGTCCCTTTGGGTCCCCAGAACCAGGATGGAACTAGTCTAGTGTTGGCCCCTTTGGGTCCCCAGAACCAGGATGAAACTAGTCTAGTGTTGGCCCCTTTGGGACCCCAGGATGAAACTAGTCTAGTGTTGGCCCCTTTGGGACCCCAGGATGAAACTAGTCTAGTGTTGGCCCCTTTGTGACCCCAAGACCAGGATTCATAAACACTGCAGTCTACTAGAGATCCTCCATCCCTCTGTCCCTTGGTTCCAGGATATAAAGCTCTCACAGGGTGGCACTGATTATTGTGCCCTCTCTGTTTGTCTCTCCTCTTTCTCCCTCTCTCTCTCCTCTTTCTCCCCCTCTCTCTCCTCTTTCTCCCCCTCTCTCTCCTCTTTTTCCCTCTCTCGCTCCTCCTTCTCCCTTTCTCTCTCCTCTTTCTCCCTCTCTCTCTCCTCTTTC
>NC_048576.1:96322930-96345430 GCF_013265735.2 Oncorhynchus mykiss | reverse complement strand
ACAAACACCATTGTAAATACAACCCATATTTATGCTTATTTATTTTATCTTGTGTCCTTTAACCATTTGTACATTGTTAAAACACATATATATATATATATATATATATATATAATATTACATTTGTAATGTCTTTATTGTTTTGAAACTTCTGTATGTGTAATGTTTACTGTTAATTTTTATTGTTTATTTCACTTTATATATTCACTTTATATATTATCTACCTCACTTGCTTTGGCAATGTTAACACATGTTTCCCATGCCAATAAAGCCCTTGAATTGAATTGAATGGAAATTGAATTGAATTGAATTGAATTGAAAGGGACAGAGAGAGAGAGACCTCCCTCTATTGAAAGCTGAACTGAATGTTTCGTGTGTCCTTGCTTTTAAGCAACAATAACATGAAAGGAGAAGGCATTGCTACAGGTATGTGCTTTATTTGAGATGTGTTATGAGTTGATAGTCAGTAATATATCTACTCTGTGTTATGAGTTGATACTCAGTAATATATCTACTCTGTGTTTTGAGATGTGTAATGAGTTGATAGTCAGTAATAGATCTACTCTGTGTTATGAGATGTGTTATGAGTTGATACTCAGTAATATATCTACTCTGTGTTTTGAGATGTGTAATGAGTTGATAGTCAGTAATAGATCTACTCTGTGTTATGAGATGTGTTGTGAGTTGATACTCAGTAATATATCTACTCTGTGTTATGAGTTGATACTCAGTAATAGATCTACTCTGTGTTATGAGATGTGCTATGAGTTGATAGTCAGTAATAGATCTACTCTGTGTTATGAGTTGATACTCAGTAATATATCTACTCTGTGTTTTGAGATGTGTAATGAGTTGATAGTCAGTAATAGATCTACTCTGTGTTATGAGATGTGTTGTGAGTTGATACTCAGTAATAAATCTACTCTGTGTTTTGAGATGTGTAATGAGTTGATACTCAGTAATAGATCTACTCTGTGTTATGAGATGTGTTATGAGTTGATACTCAGTAATATATCTACTCTGTGTTATGAGTTGATACTCAGTAATAGATCTACTCTGTGTTATGAGATGTGCTATGAGTTGATAGTCAGTAATAGATCTACTCTGTGTTATGAGTTGATACTCAGTAATAGATCTACTCTGTGTTATGAGTTGATACTCAGTAATAGATCTACTCTGTGTTTTGAGATGTGTTATGAGTTGATACTCAGTAATAGATCTACTCTGTGTTATGAGTTGATACTCAGTAATAGATCTACTCTGTGTTTGAGATGTGTTATGAGTTGATACTCAGTAATATATCTACTCTGTCTTATGAGTTGATACTCAGTAATATATCTACTCTGTGTTATGAGTTGATACTCAGTAATATATCTACTCTGTGTTATGAGTTGATACTCAGTAATATATCTACTCTGTGTTTTGAGATGTGTAATGAGTTGATAGTCAGTAATAGATCTACTCTGTGTTATGAGATGTGTTATGAGTTGATACTCAGTAATATATCTACTCTGTGTTTTGAGATGTGTAATGAGTTGATAGTCAGTAATAGATCTACTCTGTGTTATGAGATGTGTTGTGAGTTGATACTCAGTAATATATCTACTCTGTGTTATGAGTTGATACTCAGTAATAGATCTACTCTGTGTTATGAGATGTGCTATGAGTTGATAGTCAGTAATAGATCTACTCTGTGTTATGAGTTGATACTCAGTAATATATCTACTCTGTGTTTTGAGATGTGTAATGAGTTGATAGTCAGTAATAGATCTACTCTGTGTTATGAGATGTGTTGTGAGTTGATACTCAGTAATAAATCTACTCTGTGTTTTGAGATGTGTAATGAGTTGATACTCAGTAATAGATCTACTCTGTGTTATGAGATGTGTTATGAGTTGATACTCAGTAATATATCTACTCTGTGTTATGAGTTGATACTCAGTAATAGATCTACTCTGTGTTATGAGATGTGCTATGAGTTGATAGTCAGTAATAGATCTACTCTGTGTTATGAGTTGATACTCAGTAATAGATCTACTCTGTGTTATGAGTTGATACTCAGTAATAGATCTACTCTGTGTTATGAGTTGATACTCAGTAATAGATCTACTCTGTGTTTTGAGATGTGTTATGAGTTGATACTCAGTAATAGATCTACTCTGTGTTATGAGTTGATACTCAGTAATAGATCTACTCTGTGTTTGAGATGTGTTATGAGTTGATACTCAGTAATAGATCTACTCTGTGTTATGAGTTGATACTCAGTAATATATCTACTCTGTGTTATGAGTTGATACTCAGTAATATATCTACTCTGTGTTATGAGTTGATACTCAGTAATAGATCTACTCTGTGTTATGAGTTGATACTCAGTAATATATCTACTCTGTGTTATGAGTTGATACTCAGTAATATATCTACTCTGTGTTATGAGTTGATACTCAGTAATAGATCTACTCTGTGTTATGAGTTGATACTCAGTAATAGATCTACTCTGTGTTTTGAGATGTGTTATGAGTTGATACTCAGTAATATATCTACTCTGTGTTATGAGTTGATACTCAGTAATAGATCTACTCTGTGTTATGAGTTGATACTCAGTAATATATCTACTCTGTGTTTTGAGATGTGCTATGAGTTGATACTCAGTAATATATCTACTCTGTGTTTGAGATGTGTTATGAGTTGATAGTCAGTAATATATCTACTCTGTGTTATGAGTTGATACTCAGTAATAGATCTACTCTGTGTTATGAGATGTGCTATGAGTTGATAGTCAGTAATAGATCTACTTTGTGTTATGAGTTGATACTCAGTAATAGATCTACTCTGTGTTATGAGTTGATACTCAGTAATAGATCTACTCTGTGTTTTGAGATGTGTTATGAGTTGATAGTCAGTAATAGATCTACTCTGTGTTATGAGATGTGCTATGAGTTGAAACTCAGTAATAGATCTACTCTGTGTTTTGAGATGTGTTATGAGTTGATAGTCAGTAATAGATCTACTCTGTGTTATGAGATGTGCTATGAGTTGAAACTCAGTAATAGATCTACTCTGTGTTTTTGAGATGTGTTATGAGTTGAAACTCAGTAATATATCTACTCTGTGTTTTTGAGATGTGTTATGAGTTGATACTCAGTAATAGATCTACTCTGTGTTATGAGATGATACTCAGTAATAGATCTACTCTGTGTTATGAGTTGATAGTCAGTAATAGATCTACTCTGTGGATCCAAATCGTTCACTTCCCTTGCTGGTAAACATGTAGTTAGTTATTGCGGTGTGATACATGTTGCAGGCCATTCCGTAGCAATGCCAATGAAAATCATACTGTATTTGGCTGAGTGCCTACATGTACAGGCCAGACAGGCAGCTAGACTGGCAGGCAGGCTTTTAACATAATATATAGGCTTATTTTTGCCAGACAGTCAAATAGAGGCAATGGCAATCATTATTAGTAGGCTGTAGGCCTATGTGTATGTGTCTTTCAGAGGAAATGGTAGGCTAAAGTAAAGTCACATTTCTGTTGGACCTTGTGTACAGTTGGACTTATGTCTCTTCATGTTAGACCACAGTGCAGTGTAGGTTAGGGTAATGAGTCGTTCAGTGCAGTATAGGTTAGGGTTATGAGTCGTTCAGTGCAGTGTAGGTTAGGGTTATGAGTCGTTCAGTGCAGTATAGGTTAGGGTTATGAGTCATTCAGTGCAGTATAGGTTAGGGTAATGAGTCGTTCAGTGCAGTATAGGTTAGGGTAATGAGTCGTTCAGTGGGGGTGAATGAATGATTTGTTGTTGGGGTGTTTGGTGCACCCCGGGCTCCTTTGAGCGAGAGAAAGAGAGATGGGGAGAGAGACAGATGGGGGTGGAGGGGGGAGAGAGAGAGGGAGAGAGACAGAGACAGAGAGAGGGAGAGAGACAGAGAGAGACAGAGAGAGAGAGAGAAAGAGAGATGGGGGAGAGAGAGAGAAAGAGAGAGACAGAGAGAGGGAGAGAGACAGAGAGATACAGAGAGAGAGAGAGAAAGAGAGATGGGGGAGAGAGAGAGAAAGAGAGAGACAGAGAGAGGGAGAGAGACAGAGAGAGACAGAGAGAGAGAGAAAGAGAGATGGGGGAGAGAGATAGAAAGAGAGAGAGAGAGAGAGACAGAGAGAGAGAGAGAGAGAGAGAGAGAGAGAGAGAGTAAATACCACCAATATGAATCTGTTTATTTATCTTCCCCTACTATTCGTACTATAACTATTTGCACATTGCTAAAACATTACTGATAATATAATAACACTTGAAATGTCTTGATCTTTTTCGAACATTTTGGAGTGAAATGTTTACTGTTGATTTCTTTTTTTTTTCTATTTTTCTCATTTTTGTTCAATTCAATTGCTCAGGCAATGTAAACACATGTTGCCAATAAAGCATGGGAAACATGTTGAACTGAAATTGAATTGAGAGAGAGAGAACGAAAGAGAGAGAGAGAGAGAGAGTACCGCCTCAGCCTCCTCTCTTCCTCTCCTCCTCTGTTGAGTTCCGCTGATGTCAGTGAGCCAGGCGATGTCATGTTGGTTTCTATTTACAGGGTTCTCGTTCCCTCTCTCTCTCTCCCCGACACTGATTCGAACGCACCACATAGTTATATCCGCTGACACCGTGGAATGATGCGCCGATGAAACAAACAACACCGGACAACACATCGTCCCGATTTCACGCATATTCCCTCTTATTCTGTCCTCGTCGCTACCGATACAAAATTATGCACCTTTCAAACGATTCGCATCGCGTCGTAGCTACAACAATTCAATAACATCCCCCGCTCTCCGCCATTCCCTGTGGATGCTGCTGGTAGTATGGTGATGCGGGCGATAAAATAGAGCTCCGTTTGGTGAAAGACTTGCGAGGCTTCGGGTCAACCGGGGGAGGTGACGGGGTTCAGTTTAAAGGTAAGAGCAGTGCAATGCAGATTCATGCTGGCCGGAGCACTGCAATGGTATTTTTTTTGTTGTTTAGCGGTGCGAGAGAGCGGGAGGGAGGGAGAGAGAGAGAGAGAGGACGAGAAGGGACGGGAGAATAGCCATCCCTTCCTTCGGTTAGCTTTTCTGCTGCCGCATCGCTTATTCCCCGTTCAGCTGTATTACACCGATATGTGTTGCGTGCAGCACAAACCGAATATTGGACCGATCACAAGCAGAGTGAAATGGGTTTAATATTCGATCCGTTTGTAAAAGCCCAAGGCTAACGTCTGATGGTGAAGCCTATAGCCTGGGTTACTGTCGGCAGTCATAGACACTATTTGATGACGGGAATGCTATTAATTGTATATTTTGTCGATATGAATAATGATGCCGACTGCATCTGAAGGGTTTGACAATGAAGGATGCATAGAGTTTATTTTATCTGCGATGATTGTTGATCAGGCGCAAACGTTACACCTCTCAGCGTCGGCCATCGATTTAAACTGTTTATGTTTGGACCTTGGTATCTTTATTCAGAGTAAACACGTCCTATTGTAACTTACTGCTGTGCTACTGTGCCATCGGCATTACGTAATATTGTAGGCTAGCGTAGTAGGGATGCTTGCTTAGATATAGGCCTCTGCCACTATAAACAACCGCTCTGTTCTATTTCCAGTGCAAGCCTGCCAAGGGAGTGTCGCCAAGTGTTCTGTGAATTATTCAAACGAAAAATAATGCTTTGTTTGCCCAGAAATCGTGTCTGTTTCTGTGCAGGCTATATTGTACATAAGAGCGAGGCTCTCCAACATCAAGCACGCAGGTTTTTGGGAAACACAGTCAGTCTGCGGCTCAGCTATCTACATAAGAACTGCCCAGTGGTGTTTATCTACTCAGTCCCTTGAGTGACAGACAGGCAGGTCCATAGACAATGTGTTAAATATATTTTTATTTAACCAGGTAAGTTGACTGACAACACATTCTCAGTCACAGCAACAACCTGGGGAATAGTGGAAGGGGAGATGAATGAGATGAATGAGCCAATTGGAAGCCGGCGATGATTAGGTAGCCAATGATGGTATGAGGGCCAGATCACTACCCCCCCCTCTCTCTCTCTCTCTCTGATCCAATGTTTACCATGTATTAATTCTTTCTCCCTCCTCCTAGGTTCCCAATGTTGAACATGTCGACCCCCAGCGAGCTCAAGTCTCCGTGTGTCCCGAGGAACGGCATGGTCAAGCTCCCCCCTCAGCCCAACGGTTTGGGCAGCGCCAGCATCACCAAGGGCACGCCCGCCGCCAAGAACCGCCTGTGCCAATCCTCCTCCGTGCCCGGCATCCTACCCCCGCCTTCCCTACCCTACCACCTGGACCCCCTCAACCCCCTGGGTCCCTCTCTCCTGGGTCCAGACCTGGACCACAGCCCCCTGATGGTCCTCAAACCCCCGCTGCGCCAGGTCCCCCTCACCTTCCCCAAGCCTCACCTTCCCCTCACCCTGCCTCTGGCCCTTCTGCCGCCCCTGGAGCGCCAGCTGGCCCTGGATGAGAAGCTGCTCAACAGGCTGCTGTGGTATTTCACCACGGCTGAGAAGTGTGTCCTGGCCCAGGTGTGTAGGACCTGGAGGAAAGTGCTGTACCAGTCTAAGTTCTGGGAGGGTGTCACGCCCATCCTCCACGCCAAGGAGCTGTACGCCCTGCTCCCCGGCGGAGACAAGGAGTTTGTCAGCCTGCAGGCCTTCGCTCTCAGGGGGTTCCAGGCGTTCTGTCTGGTGGGAGTTTCAGACCTGGACATCTGTGAGTTCATTGATAACTACCCCTTGTCCAAGAAGGGGGTGAAGTCGGTCAGTCTGAAGAGGTCCACCATTACAGACGCAGGCCTGGAGGTGAGTCATTGTCATATATATATATATACAGTGGGGGGCAAAAAAAACGTATTTAGTCAGCCACCAATTGTGCAAGTTCTCCCACTTAAAAAGATGAGAGAGGCCTGTAATTTTCATCATAGGTACAAATAAATTCATTTAAAAAAATCCTACAATGTGGTTTTCTGGATTTTCTTTCCCTCATTTTGTCTGTCATAGTTGAACTGTACCCATGATGGAAATTACAGGCCTCTCTCATCTTTTTAAGTGGGAGAACTTGCACAATTGGTGGCTGACTAAATACTGTTTCCCCCCACTGTATTTACTGTCAGCGGGCTGTGGTCCAGGTCTGGACCCAGGAGAGAAGCTGCGTTGGGCAAGGGTCCCAGGAGAGAAGCTGTGGTAGGCAAGGGTCCCAGGGGGTTGAGGGCCGTCAGCGGGCTGTGACTCCAGGTCTGAACCCAGGAGAGAAGCTGTGGTAGGCAAGGGTCCCAGGAGAGAAGCTGCGGTAGGCAAGGGTCCCAGGAGAGAAGCTGTGGTGGGCAAGGGTCCCAGGAGAGAAGCTGTGGTAGGCAAGGGTCCCAGGAGAGAAGCTGCGGTAGGCAAGGGTCCCAGGAGAGAAGCTGTGGTGGGCAAGGGTCCCAGGAGAGAAGCTGTGGTAGTCAAGGGTCCCAGGAGAGAAGCTGTGGTGGGCAAGGGTCCCAGGAGAGAAGCTGTGGTGGGCAAGGGTCCCAGGAGAGAAGCTGTGGTGGGCAAGGGTCCCAGGAGAGAAGCTGTGGTGGGCAAGGGTCCCAGGAGAGAAGCTGTGGTGGGCAAGGGTCCCAGGAGAGAAGCTGTGGTAGGCAAGGGTCCCAGGAGAGAAGCTGCGGTGGGCAAGGGACCCAGGAGAGAAGCTGTGGTGGGCAAGGGACCCAGGGGAGAAGCTGTGGTGGGCAAGGGTCCCAGGAGAGAAGCTGTGGTGGGCAAGGGTCCCAGGGGGTTGAGGGCTGTCAGCGGGCTGTGACTCCAGGTCTGGACCCAGGAGAGAAGCTGCGGTAGGTCCCAGGGGGTTGAGGGGGTCCTGGTGGTAGGGTAGGGAAGGTGGGGGTAGGATGCCGGGCACGGAGGGTTCTTATATAATTACAGTCATGTGAACACAAACATGCCATTTAGCACAGCCTTTCTACAACCTCTCCTTGGGGACAAGCCTGTCCATGGATTTAAACTATTCCACAGCTAGCAGCTGATTCAACTGGTCAACTAATCATCAACTAATCATAAACGAATCATCAACTAATCATCAAGCCCTTGACTGCTTCAATCAGGTGAGCTAGTTCAGGGCTACAGTAAAACTGTGAAACGTCCGAAAGACCCTGAGGGAAAAAGCGTGTAGTGTATGCATGCTATTTCATATGGATGACCCCAGCGGGAATCAACAATGTGTACTCAATGTGTCCTACAGTAGATGGAGCTTCCATTAGTCCTACAGTAGATGTAGCTTCCATTAGTCCTACAGTAGATGGAGCTTCCATTAGTCCTACAGTAGATGTAGCTTCCATTAGTCCTACAGAAGATGTAGCTTCCATTAGTCCTACAGTAGATGTAGCTTCCATTAGTCCTACAGTAGATAAAGCTTCCATTAGTCCTACAGTAGATGTAGCTTCCATTAGTCCTACAGTAGATGGAGCTCCCATTAGTCCTACAGTAGATGTAGCTTCCATTAGTCCTACAGTAGATGGAGCTTCCATTAGTCCTACAGTACATGGAGCTTCCATTAGTCCTACAGTAGATGTAGCTTCCATTAGTCCTACAGTAGATGTAGCTTCCATTAGTCCTACAGTAGATGTAGCTTCCATTAGTCCTACAGTAGATGTAGCTTCCATTAGTCTTACAGTACATGTAGCTTCCATTAGTCCTACAGTAGATGTAGCTTCCATTAGTCCTACAGTACATGTAGCTTCCATTAGTCCTACAGTAGATGTAGCTTCCATTAGTCCTACAGTACATGTAGCTTCCATTAGTCCTACAGTAGATGTAGCTTCCATTAGTCCTACAGTAGATGTAGCTTCCATTAGTCCTACAGTAGATGTAGCTTCCATTAGTCCTACAGTAGATGTAGCTTCCATTAGTCCTACAGTACATGTAGCTTCCATTAGTCCTACAGTAGATGTAGCGTCCATTAGTCCTACAGTAGATGTAGCTTCCATTAGTCCTACAGTAGATGGAGCTTCCATTAGTCCTACAGTAGATGTAGCTTCCATTAGTCCTACAGTAGATGTAGCTTCCATTAGTCCTACAGTAGATGTAGCTTCCATTAGTCCTACAGTAGATGGAGCTTCCATTAGTCCTACAGTAGATGTAGCTTCCATTAGTCCTACAGTAGATGTGGCTTCCATTAGTCCGACAGTAGATGGAGCTTTCATTAGTCCTACAGTACATGTAACTTCCATTAGTCCTACAGTAGATGTAGCTTCCATTAGTCCTACAGTAGATGTAGCTTCCATTAGTCCTACAGTAGATGTAGCTTCCATTAGTCTTACAGTACATTTAGCTTCCATTAGTCCTACAGTAGATGTAGCTTCCATTAGTCCTACAGTACATGTAGCTTCCATTAGTCCTACAGTAGATGTAGCTTCCATTAGTCCTACAGTAGATGTAGCTTCCATTAGTCCTACAGTAGATGGAGCTTCCATTAGTCCTACAGTAGATGGAGCTTCCATTAGTCCTACAGTAGATGGAGCTTCCATTAGTCCTACAGTAGATGTAGCTTCCATTAGTCCTACAGTAGATGGAGCTTCCATTAGTCCTACAGTAGATGGAGCTTCCATTAGTCCTACAGTAGATGGAGCTTCCATTAGTCCTACAGTAGATGTAGCTTCCATTAGTCCTACAGTAGATGTGGCTTCCATTAGTCCGACAGTAGATGTAGCTTCCATTAGTCCTACAGTAGATGTGGCTTCCATTAGTCCGACAGTAGATGTAGATTCCATTAGTCCTACAGTAGATGTAGCTTCCATTAGTCCTACAGTAGATGTAGCTTCCATTAGTCCTACAGTAGATGTAGCTTCCATTAGTCCTACAGTACATGTAGCTTCCATTAGTCCTACAGTAGATGGAGCTTCCATTAGTCCTACAGTAGATGGAGCTTCCATTAGTCCTACAGTAGATGGAGCTTCCATTAGTCCTACAGTAGATGTAGCTTCCATTAGTCCTACATATAGTAATATAACATGTTTTTTTATAGTAATATAACACAATACTTTATAGTAATATAACACAATACTTTATAGTAATATAACACAATACTTTATAGTAATATAACACAATACTTTATAGTAATATAACACAATACTTTATAGTAATATAACACAATACTTTATAGTAATATAACATAATACTTTATAGTAATATAACACAATACTTTATAGTAATATAACACAATACTTTATAGTAATATAACACCTTACTTTATAGTAATATAACGCAATACTTTATAGTAATATAACACCTTACTTTATAGTAATATAACGCAATACTTTATAGTAATATAACACCTTACTTTATAGTAATATAACGCAATACTTTATAGTAATATAACATGTTTCTTTATAGTAATATAACATGTTACTTTATAGTAATATAACATGTTACTTTATAGTAATATAACACCTTACTTTATAGTAATATAACACAATACTTTATAGTAATATAACGTGTTACTTTATAGTAATATAACGTGTTACTTTATAGTAATATAACGCAATACTATATAGTAATATAACGCAATACTTTATAGTAATATACCGTGTTACTTTATAGTAATATAACACAATACTATATAGTAATATAACACAATACTTTATAGTAATATAACGTGTTACTTTATAGTAATATAACGCAATACTATATAGTAATATAACGCAATACTTTATAGTAATATACCGTGTTACTTTAAAGTAATTTAACGTGTTACTTTTGTTAATCCTCAGCATCAATATCAACACAATGCACTCCCTGAACTCAGGAAAGCCTGCCACCCCACCGCTGCGTAACCTAGTAACAGTCACCGGGCGAGCTGGATTCCGCTGTAGCTGGGCACCATGTCAACTAGGTCACCGGGGATCACATGGAATGTGGAATGTCACATCACATGACCTTGCTCACTGGTCACATGATCATGGGACAGAGAGAGGAGAGATATTCTATTAGAATGGTTAATGGTTAAGGTTAGTGTTTGAGGCTGGTGAGCTGGTCCTAGATCTGTGGAATGTTTATCCCCAGCAGGTAAACAATCGATAGAGTGAGTAGAATGAACATGAGTCTCTGTGAAACGTGAGATGTCACAGGAGTGCAGTGTGCTGTAAGATGCAATCCAACCATTGTCTATTATAATAACAATAGCATAGCTGAGTTTCTGATCGTCTCTGTAAACACAGCATCACCGAGGGAGAAAAGGTTGTGGTGTTGTGAGTATGGACTACTGTGGTGGAGTTGTGAATATGGACTACTGTGGTGTTGTGAGTATGGACTACTGTGGTGTTGTTGTGAGTATGGACTACTGTGGTGGAGTTGTGAATATGGACTACTGTGGTGTTGTTGTGAGTATGGACTACTGTGGTGGTGTTGTGAATATGGACTACTGTGGTGGAGTTGTGAATATGGACTACTGTGGTGTTGTGAGTATGGACTACTGTGGTGTTGTGAGTATGGACTACTGTGGTGTTGTGAGTATGGACTACTGTGGTGGTGTTGTGAGTATGGACTACTGTGGTGTTGTTGTGAGTATGGACTACTGTGGTGTTGTTGTGAGTATGGACTACTGTGGTGTTGTTGTGAGTATGGACTACTGTGGTGGAGCTGTGAGTATGGACTACTGTGGTGTTGTGAGTATGGACTACTGTGGTGTTGTGAGTATGGACTACTGTGGTGTTGTGAGTATGGACTACTGTGGTGGTGTTGTGAGTATGGACTACTGTGGTGGTGTTGTGAGTATGGACTACTGTGGTGTTGTTGTGAGTATGGACTACTGTGGTGTTGTTGTGAGTATGGACTACTGTGGTGTTGTTGTGAGTATGGACTACTGTGGTGGAGCTGTGAGTATGGACTACTGTGGTGTTGTGAGTATGGACTACTGTGTTGTTGTATGGATTACTGTGGTGTTGCTGTTAGTATGGACTACTGTGGTGTTGTGAGTATGGAGTACTGTGGTGTTGTGAGTATGGACTACTGTCGTGGTGTTGTGAGTATGGACTACTGTGTTGTTGTGAATATGGACTACTGTGTTGTTGTGAGTATGGACTACTGTGGTGTTGTTGTGAGTATGGACTACTGTGGTGGTGTTGTGAGTATGGACTACTGTGTTGTTGTGAATATGGACTACTGTGGCGTTGTTGTGAGTATGGACTACTGTGGTGTTGTTGTGAGTATGGACTACTGTGGTGTTGTTGTGAGTATGGACTACTGTGGTGTTGTTGTGAGTATGGACTACTGTGGTGTTGTTGTGAGTATGGACTACTGTGGTGTTGTTGTGAGTATGGACTACTGTGGTGGTGTTGTGAGTATGGACTACTGTGGTGGTGTTGTGAATATGGACTACTGTGGTGTTGTTGTGAGTATGGACTACTGTGTTGTTGTTAGTATGGATTACTGTGGTGTTGTTGTTAGTATGGACTACTGTGTTGTTGTGAATTTGGACTACTGTGTTGTTGTGAGTATGGACTACTGTGGTGTTGTTGTGAGGACTACTGTGGTGGTGTTGTGAGTATGGACTACTGTGTTGTTGTGAGTATGGACTACTGTGTTGTTGTGAGTATGGACTACTGTGGTGTTGTGAGTATGGACTACTGTGGTGTTGTTGTGAGTATGGACTACTGTGGTGTTGTTGTGAGTATGGACTACTGTGGTGTTGTTGTGACTATGGACTACTGTGTTGTTGTGAGTATGGACTACTGTGGTGGTGTTGTGAGTATGGACTACTGTGGTGGTGTTGTGAATATGGACTACTGTGGTGGTGTTGTTCATTAATAAATTCATAAAAAATCCTACAATGTGATTTTCTGGATTTTTTTTCTCATTTGGACTGTCATAGTTGAAGTGTACCTATGATGAAAATTACCTCTCTCATCTTTTTAAGTGGGAGAACTTGCACAATTGGTGGCTGACTAAATACTTTTTTGCCCCACTGTAATCTGCTGCGTGATTTATGTTGGAGTTTTTGTTAAAACCGAAGATTTAGTTACAGTGCGATTTAACAGGCCACATTCAACACAATTGTGAGGTTCAGTATTGGAGCCCCGGTTATTTAGAAGGTTGCCTCTTGAGTTAGTTCATAGTGCAGAGGTCTTTGCGAAAGGGGAACATGTCGACCTTACAGTATATTGTGCACCTTATTGTCAGGGACATTGTTGTGGTTGTGTTGTTGATGAGATGAGCTGACGTTCACAGTCACAGGAAGTTGTGTTGTTGATGAGATGAGCTGACGTTCAGAGTCACAGGAAGTTGTGTTGTTGATGAGATGAGCTGACGTTCAGAGTCACAGGAAGTTGTGTTGTTGATGAGATGAGCTGACGTTCAGAGTCACAGGAAGTTGTGTTGTTGATGAGATGAGCTGATGTTCAGAGTCACAGGAAGTGGTGTTGTTGATGAGATGAGCTGACGTTCAGCGTCACAGGAAGTGGTGTTGTTGATGAGATGAGCTGACGTTCAGAGTCACAGGAAGTGGTGTTGTTGATGAGATGAGCTGACGTTCAGAGTCACAGGAAGTATGGTACCGGATGAGGCTCCTGGTCCGTAGTTTGAATATGACCGTTGGAGGATAAACAGTCATTGAGTTGACTTAAATCACTTAGGCTTAGGATTCAATCCCCGATTGCACTTTGTCCACTATGCACCATTTAAAGGTAATGTTCCCACTTTAGCGGAGACTGCATTCACAGTAAACGCTGCGTTTTGTCGGCTCAATTGGAAATTACCTTTAAATGTCTAGCGTGCAATACCTGGCATCTACTGCTGATCAGAGTGAATCCTTAGAGTTACAGTGCCTTCAGAAAGTATTCAGACCCCTTGACTTTTTACACATTTCTAAAATTGTTTTTTTTCTAAATCCTCATCAATCTACACACAATAGCCCATAATGACTAATGGGGCGGCAGGGTAGCCTAGTGGTAAGAGCGTTGGACTAGTAACTGAAAGGTTGCAAGATCGAGTCCCCGAGCTGACGAGGTAAAAATCTGTCGTTCTGCCCCTGAACAAAGCAGTTAACCCACTGTTCCTAGGCCGTCACTGTAAATAAGAATTTGTTCTTAACTGACCTGCCTTGTTAAATAAAGGTTAAATAAAATAAAAAAAGCTTTTTAGAATTTTTTGCAAATGTATTCAAAAGTAAAAAACAGAAATATCTTATTTACATAAGTATTCAGACCCTTTGCTATGAGGCTTAAAATTGAGCTCAGGTGCATCCTGTTTCCATTGATCATCCTTGAGATGTTTCTACAACTTGATTGGAGTCCACCTGTGGTAAATTCAGATGATTGGTCATGATTTGGAAAGGCACACATCTTTCTATATAAAGTCCCAGAGTTGACAGTGCATGTCAGAGTAAAAACCAAGCCATGTTGTGGTAGAAGGAATTGTCCGTACAGCTCAGAGACAGGATTGTGTCGAGGCACAGATCTGGGGAAGGGTACCAAAACATTTCTGCGGCATTGAAGGTCCCCAAGAACACAATGGCCTCCATCATTCTTAAATGGAAGAAGATTGGAACCACCAAGACTCTTCCTAGGGCTGGCCACCCGGCCAAACTGAGCAATCGGGGAAGAAGGGCCTTGGTCAGGGAGGTAACCAAGAACCCGATGGTCACTCTGATAGATTTCCTCTGTGGAGATAGGAGAACCATCTGTGCAGCACTCCACCAATCAGCCCTGATTGGTAGAGTGGCCAGATGGAAGCCACTCCTCTGTAAAAGGCACATGACAGCCCGCTTGGAGTTTGCCAAAAGGCATCTAAAGGACTCTCAGACCATGAAAAACAAGATTCTCTCGTCTGATGAAACCAAGATTGAACTCTTTGGCCTGAATGCCAAGTGTCACGTCTAGAGGAGACCTGGCTCCATCCCTACAGTGAAGCATGGTGGTGGCAGCATCATGCTGTGGAAATGTTTTTTTACCTGCAGGGACTGGGAGACTAGTCAGGATGGAGGGAAAGATGAACGGAGCAAAGTACAGAGAGATCCTTGATGAAAACCTGCTCCAGAGCGCTGATTTTTAATACATTTGCGAAAATGTCTAAAAACCTGTTTTTGCTTCGTCATTATTGGATATTGTGATGTCATTATGGGGTATTGTGATGTCATTATGGGGTATTGTGATGTCATTATGGGGTATTGTGATGTCATTATTGGATATTGTGCGTAGATTGATGAGGGGAAAAACAATTTAATCAATATTAGAATAAGGCTGTAACGTAACAAAATGTGGAAAAAGTCAAGGGGTCTGAATACCTTCCAAATACACTTTAGTATCACAGTTATATCTGAGTTATATCAGTTATATCTGAGTTATATCCGAGTTATATCAGTTATATCTGAGTTATATCCGAGTTATATCAGTTATATCTGAGTTATATCCGAGTTATATCAGTTATATCCGAGTTATATCAGTTATATCGGAGTTATATCAGTGATATCAGTTATATCATTTATATCTGAGTTATATCAGTTATATCAGTTATATCTGAGTTATATCAGTTATATCAGTTATATCTGAGTTATATCAGTTATATCCGAGTTATATCAGTTATATCAGTTATATCAGTTATATCTGAGTTATATCAGTTATATCCGAGTTATATCAGTTATATCTGAGTTATATCAGTTATATCTGAGTTATATCAGTTATATCAGTTATATCAGTTATATCTGAGTTATATCAGTTATATCTGAGTTATATCAGTTATATCAGTTATATCCAAGTTATATCAGAGTTATATCAGTTATATCTGAGTTATATCAGTTATATCAGTTATATCTGAGTTATATCAGTTATATCAGTTATATCTGAGTTATATCATTTATATCAGTTATATCTGAGTTATATCAGTTATATCAGAGTTATATCAGTTGTATCCGAGTTGTATCAGTTATATCCGAGTTGTATCAGAGTTGTATCAGAGTTGTATCAGAGTTGTATCAGTTATATCAGTTATATCAGTTATATCAGTTATATCAGTTATATCTGAGTTATATCAGTTATATCAGTTGTATCAGAGTTGTATCAGAGTTGTATCAGAGTTGTATCAGAGTTATATCGTTGTAAACTCAGTGTGTGTTCTCTGTGGTGTGTGTGTGTGTATAGGTGATGCCGGATAGGTGTGTGTGTATTCTGTAAACTCAGTGTGTGTTCTCTGTGGTGTGTGTAGGTGATGCTGGATAGGTGTGTGTGTATTCTTTAAACTCAGTGTGTGTTCTCTGTGGTGTGTGTGTGTAGGTGATGCTGAATAAGGGTGTGTGTATTCTGCAAACTCAGTGTGTGTTCTCTGTGTGTGTGTGTAGGTGATGCTGGATAGGTGTGTGTGTATTGTGTAATCTCAGTGTGTTGTCTGTGGTGTGTGTGTGTAGGTGATGCTGGATAGGTGTGTGTGTATTGTGTAATCTCAGTGTGTTGTCTGTGGTGTGTGTGTGTAGGTGATGCTGGATAGGTGTGTGTGTATTCTTTAAACTCAGTGTGTGTTCTCTGTAGTGTGTGTGTGTGTAGGTGATGCTGGATAGGTGTGTGTGTATTGTGTAATCTCAGTGTGTTGTCTGTGGTGTGTGTGTATTGTGTAATATATGTTGTGTGTGTGTGTGTGTGTGTAGGTGATGCTGGATAGGTGTGTGTGTGTATTGTGTAATCTCAGTATGTTCTCTGTGGTGTGTGTGTAGGTGATGCTGGTTAGGGGGGTGTGTACTGTGTAATCTCATTGTGTTCTCTGTGGTGTGTGTGTGTGTGTGTGTGTGTGTGTGTGTGTGTGTGTGTGTGTGTGTGTGTGTGTGTGATGCTGGATAGGTGTGTGTGTGTATTGTGTAATCTCAGTGTGGTGTGTGTGTAGGTGATGCTGGATAGGGGTGTGTGTATTGTGTAATATCAGTGTGTTCTCTGTGGTGTGTGTAGTTGATGCTGGATAGGTGTGTGTGTATTGTGTAATCTCAGTGTGTTGTCTGGTGTGTGTGTAGGTGATGCTGGATAGGTGTGTGTGTATTGTGTAATCTCAGTTTGTGTTCTCTGGTGTGTGTGTAGGTGATGCTGGATAGGTGTGTGTGTGTATTGTGTAATCTCAGTGTGTTCTCTGGTGTGTGTGTAGGTGATGCTGGATAGGTGTGTGTGTGTATTGTGTAATCTCAGTGTGTTCTCTGGTGTGTGTAGGTGATGCTGGATAGGTGTGTGTGTATTGTGTAATCTCAGTGTGTTCTCTGTGGTGTGTGTGTAGGTGATGCTGGATAGGTGTGTGTGTATTGTGTAATCTCAGTGTGTTCTCTGTGGTGTGTGTGTAGGTGATGCTGGATAGGTGTGTGTGTGTAGGTGATGCTGGATAGGGGTGTGTGTATTGTGTAATCTCAGTGTGTTCTCTGTGGTGTGTGTGTAGGTGATGCTGGATAGGTGTGTGTGTATTGTGTAATCTCAGTGTGTTCTCTGTGGTGTGTGTGTAGGTGATGCTGGATAGGTGTGTGTGTATTGTGTAATCTCAGTGTGTTCTCTGTCGTGTGTGTGTAGGTGATGCTGGATAGGTGTGTGTGTATTGTGTAATCTCAGTGTGTTGTCTGGTGTGTGTAGGTGATGCTGGAACAGATGCAGGGTCTGATGCACCTGGAGTTGGCCGGTTGTAATGACTTCACGGAGGCCGGTCTGTGGTCCAGCCTGAACGCACGGCTCACCTCGCTCAGCGTCAGCGACTGTATCAACGTAGCGGACGACGCCATCGCTGCCATCTCACAGCTACTGCCCAACCTGTCAGAGCTCAGCCTGCAGGCCTACCACGTAACCGACACAGCCATGGCTTACTTCACAGCCAAACAGGTAGGTTACAATCCTACACTGTTATAGAGAGCACACTGTGTTCCTCTCATGATGAGTTCAGATTACTGTGTTCCTCTCATGATGAGTTCAGATTACTGTGTTCCTCTCATGATGAGTTCAGATTACTGTGGTCCTCTCATGATGAGTTCAGATTACTGTGGTCCTCTCATGATGAGTTCAGATTACTGTGGTCCTCTCATGATGAGTTCAGATTACTGTGGTCCTCTCATGATGAGTTCAGATTACTGTGGTCCTCTCATGATGAGTTCAGATTACTGTGGTCCTCTCATGATGAGTTCAGATTACTGTGGTCCTCTCATGATGAGTTCAGATTACTGTGTTCCTCTCATGATGAGTTCAGATTACTGTGGTCCTCTCATGATGAGTTCAGATTACAGTGGTCCTCTCATGATGAGTTCAGATTACTGTGGTCCTCTCATGATGAGTTCAGATTACTGTGGTCCTCTCATGATGAGTTCAGATTACTGTGGTCCTCTCATGATGAGTTCAGATTACTGTGGTCCTCTCATGATGAGTTCAGATTACTGTGGTCCTCTCATGATGAGTTCAGATTACTGTGGTCCTCTCATGATGAGTTCAGATTACTGTGGTCCTCTCATGATGAGTTCAGATTACTGTGGTCCTCTCATGATGAGTTCAGATTACTGTGGTCCTCTCATGATGAGGTCAGATTATTGTGGTCCTCTCATGATGAATTCAGATTACTGTGGTCCTCTCATGATGAATTCAGAGATATAATCCTAAACCTCATTCTCTCTCTCTCTCTCTCTCTCTCTCTCTCTCTCTCTCTCTCTCTCTCTCTCTCTCTCTCTCTCCCTGTCTCTTGCTCTTTCTCTCTCTCTCTCTCCCTCTCTCTCTCTCTTTCCCTCCCTCCCTCCCTCCCTCCCTCCCTCCCTCCCTCCCTCCCTCCCTCCCTCCCTCCCTCCCCCTCAGGGCTACACCACTCACACACTGCGTCTCCACTCGTGTTGGGAGATCACCAACCACGGTGTGGTTAACATGGTCCACAGCCTGCCCAACCTCACGGCTCTGAGCCTGTCAGGCTGCTCTAAAATCACTGATGACGGGGTGGAGCTGGTAGCAGAGAACCTGAGGAAGCTGCGGAGCCTGGACCTCTCCTGGTGCCCACGCATCACTGACATGGCCCTGGAGTACATCGCCTGTGACCTCCACAAACTAGAGGAGCTGGTACTGGACAGGTGAGAGCGGAGTATAGTGTAGTGTAATGTGTAGTATAGTATAGTATAGTAGTGTGTAGTATAGTAGTGTGTATTATAGTAGGGTATAGGGTGTAGTATAGTAGTGTGGAGTATAGCAGGTAGTAGTATAGTGTGTGTGGTGGGGGGGTCTGGGATCTGCTGAGTACAGTTATTTCAGAAAGAAAACCAGTATAGTAAAGTATCATTATGGTCACTCTCTCTCTCTCTCTCTCTCTCTCTCTCTCTCTCTCTCTCTGTCTCTCTCTCTCTCTCTCTCTCTCTCTCTCTCTCTCTCTCTCTCTGTCTCTCTCTCTCTGTCTCTCTCTCTCTCTCTCTCTCTCTCTCTCTCTGTCTCTCTCTCTCTGTCTCTCTCTCTCTCTCTCTCTCTCTCTCTCTCTCTCTCTCTCTGTCTCTCTCTCTCTCTCTCTCTCTCTCTCTCTCTCTCTCTCTCTCTCTCTGTCTCTCTCTCTCTGTCTCTCTCTCTCTCTCTCTCTCTCTCTCTCTCTCTCTGTCTCTCTCTCTCTGTCTCTCTCTCTCTCTCTCTCTCTCTCTCTCTCTCTCTCTCTGTCTCTCTCTCTCTCTCTCTCTCTCTCTCTCTCTCTCTCTCTCTCTCTCTGTCTCTCTCTCTCTGTCTCTCTCTCTCTCTCTCTCTCTCTCTCTCTCTCTCTCTGTCTCTCTCTCTCTCTCTCTCTCTCTCTCTCTCTCTCTCTCTCTCTGTCTCTCTCTCTCTGTCTCTCTCTCTCTCTCTCTCTCTCTCTCTCTCTCTGTCTCTCTCTCTCTCTCTCTCTCTCTCTCTCTCTCTCTCTCTCTCTCTGTCTCTCTCTCTCTGTCTCTCTCTCTCTCTCTCTCTCTCTCTCTCTCTCTCTGTCTCTCTCTCTCTCTCTCTCTCTCTCTCTCTCTGTCTCTCTCCCCCCCCCCTCTCTCTCTGTCTCTCTCTCTCCCCCCTTTCTCTCCCCCCTCTCTCTCTCTCTCTCTTTCCAGATGTGTGAGGATTACAGATACAGGTCTAGGTTACCTGTCCACCATGTCTTCTTTGAGGAGTCTCTACCTGCGCTGGTGCTGTCAGGTACAGTACACACTAGACCCTTACACCAGAGATCATCAACTAGATTCAGACAGGAACATAATTACAAATCATTTGTAGACTGCAAATTGACCTCAAGAAGCCCAAACAGACATAATATTGGACTAAAACACAATCATTTCAAACCTTTGTAAGAATCACATACACGTAGTTGCCAGTTTATTAGGTACACCCATCTAGTACCTAGTCGGACTCTTTGCTTTCAGAACAGCCTAAATTCTTCGGGGGAATGGAAACGTTGCTCAATTGGTATCAAGGGACCTACCGTGTGCCAGTAAAACATTCCCCACACCATTACACCACCACCACCACCAGCCTGTACCGTTGACACCAGGCAGGATGTGGTCATGGACTCATGCTGCTTACGCCCAATCCTGACTCTGCCACCAGTCTGTACCGTTGACACCAGGCAGGATGTGGTCATGGACTCATTCTGCTTACGCCCAATCCTGACTCTGCCATCAGCATGACGTAACAGGAAGTGAGATTCATCAGACCAGGCAATGTTTTTCCTCTCTTCAGTTGTCCAGTGTTGGTGATCGCGTGCCCACTTCCTGTTTGTAGCTGATAGGAGTGGAACCCGGTGTGGTCGTCTGCTGCAACAGCCAATCCGTGACAAGGGCCGACGAGTTGTCCGTTCTGAGATGCTGTTGTACTGTTCCGTTGTTTGCCTGTTTGTGGGTCACCTGTCAGCTTGCATGATTCTTGCCAGTCTCTTTCATCAAGGAGTTGTTCTCGCCCAAAGGACAGCCGCTGACAGTGTTTTTGCTTTTTGTCGCACCATTCTCGGTAAACCCTAGACACGGTCGTGCTTTTTGTCGCACCATTCTCGGTAAACCCTAGACACTGTCGTGCTTTTTGTCGCACCATTCTCGGTAAACCCTAGACACGGTCGTGCTTTTTGTCGCACCATTCTCGGTAAACCCTAGACACTGTCGTGCTTTTTGTCGCACCATTCTCGGTAAACCCTAGACACGGTCGTGCTTTTTGTCGCACCATTCTCGGTAAACCCTAGACACGGTCGTGCTTTTTGTTGCACCATTCTCGGTAAACCCTAGACACGGTCCTGCTTTTTATCGCACCATTCTCGGTAAACCCTAGACACGGTCCTGCTTTTTATCGCACCATTCTCGGTAAACCCTAGACTCGTCGTGCGTGAAAAGCCCAGGAAGCCGGATGTTTCTGAGATACAGGAATCGACGATCATACCACGTTCGAAATCGCTTAAATCACATGTTTTAAGGCCATTATAATTTTCAATCAAATAGTAACTGAATGCCTTGATGCCTGTCTGCCTGCTTTTTATAACAAGCCACGACCACGTGACTCACTGTCTGTAGGAGCGAACCATTTTGGTGGGAGGTGTACCTAATAAACTGGACCTAATACACTGGGAATAAGTAGATTTACTAAATTAAAATCAATTGGACCTGCTTTGTGTTTTACAGACTTTTATGTCAAACAATAAAATATAATGAAAAGGATTTTGTTAAGTTGGGGCCCTACACCCTAGACCCTACACACTAAACCCTTTATACACTACACCCTAGACCCTATACACTAAACCCTTTATACACTACACCCTAGACCCTACACACTAAACCCTTTATACTAATACACTACACCCTAGACCCTACACACTAAACCCTTTATACACTACACCCTAGACCCTACACACCACACCCTTTATACACTACACCCTAGACCCTATACACTAAACCCTTTATACACTACACCCTAGACCCTACACACTAAACCCTTTATACTAATACACTACACCCTAGACCCTACACACTAAACCCTTTATACACTACACCCTAGACCCTACACACTACACCCTTTATACACTACACCCTAGACACTACACACTAAACCCTTTATACACTACACCCTAGACCCTATACACTAAACCCTTTATACACTACACCCTAGACCCTACACACTAAACCCTTTATACTAATACACTACACCCTAGACCCTACACACTAAACCCTTTATACACTACACCCTAGACCCTACACACCACACCCTTTATACACTACACCCTAGACCCTATACACTAAACCCTTTATACACTACACCCTAGACCCTACACACTAAACCCTTTATACTAATACACTACACCCTAGACCCTACACACTAAACCCTTTATACACTACACCCTAGACCCTACACACTACACCCTTTATACACTACACCCTAGACACTACACACTAAACCCTTTATACACTACACCCTAGACCCTATACACTCTACCCTTTATACACTACACCCTAGACCCTATACACTCTACCCTTTATACACTACACCCTAGACCCTATACACTAAACCCTTTATACACTACACCCTAGACCCTACACACTAAA
>NC_048576.1:96277930-96315430 GCF_013265735.2 Oncorhynchus mykiss | reverse complement strand
ACAGATAGAATAGATAGAAGGATAGAATAGATGGAAGGAAAGAATAGATAGAATAGATAGAAGGATAGAATAGATGGAAGGAAAGAACAGATAGAATAGATAGATGGAAAGAATAGATAGAATAGATAGAAGGAAAGAATAGATGGAAGGATAGAATAGATAGAATAGATAGAAGGATAGAATAGATCGAAGGATAGAATAGATAGAAGGATAGAATAGATAGAAGGATAGAATAGATGGAAGGAAAGAATAGATAGAATAGATAGAAGGATAGAATAGATGGAAGGAAAGAATAGATAGAATAGATAGAAGGATAGAATAGATGGAAGGATAGAATAGATAGAATAGATAGAATAGATAGAAGGAAAGAATAGATAGAATAGATAGAAGGATAGAATAGATGGAAGGAAAGAATAGATAGAATAGATAGAAGGAAAGAATAGATCGAAGGAAAGAATAGATAGAATAGATAGAAGGATAGAATAGATGGAAGGAAAGAACAGATAGAATAGATAGAAGGAAAGAATAGATGGAAGGAAAGAATAGATAGAATAGATAGAAGGATAGAATAGATGGAAGGAAAGAATAGATAGAATAGATAGAAGGATAGAATAGATGGAAGGATAGAATAGATAGAAGTGATTCACTATATTAGAAACACAAGTCAGACTTTTACCATCTACTATATTAGTCTGACTAATCTCTCTCTCTCTATCTCTCTGCCCCCCCACAGGTTGTCCACTCCTAACCACTACAGGTCTATCTGGTTTGATCCAGATCCAGGATCTAGAGGAGTTGGAGTTGACCAACTGTCCTGGAGCCACAGCCGAACTCTTCAAGTACTACTCACAACACCTGACACGCTGCATGGTCATCGAGTAGCCCCCCGCCCCCGGATCCCCATCACACCCCCCTCTAACCTACCACCTTATCCAACTACCAACTGACCTGCCTACCAATTCCCGACCCCAACTACCCCAACTACCGACCACTCCCTTACTTCAGCCCAACGAACGCAGAGGAGGAATGATGACGATGTCGATGGAGCCAGCCAGGATCTCTGCTCCAGCCAGGATCTCTGCTCCAGCTTGGATCTCTGCTCCAGCTTGGATCTTTGCTCCAGCCAGGATCTCTGCTCCAGCCAGGATCTCTGCTCCAGCCAGGATCTCTGCTCCAGCTTGGATCTCTGCTCCAGCCAGGATCTCTGCTCCAGCCAGGATCTCTGCTCCAGCCAGGATCTCTGCTCCAGCCAGGATCTCTGCTCCAGCTTGGATCTCTGCCCCAGCCAGGATCTCTGCTCCAGCCAGGATCTCTGCTCCAGCCAGGATCTCTGCTCCAGCCTGGATCTCTGCTCCAGCCAGGATCTCTGCCCCAGCCAGGATCTCTGCTCCAGCTTGGATCTCTGCTCCAGCCAGGATCTCTGCTCCAGCCTGGATCTCTGCTCCAGCCAGGATCTCTGCTCCAGCCAGGATCTCTGCTCCAGCCAGGATCTCTGCTCCAGCCAGGATCTCTGCTCCAGCCAGGATCTCTGCCCCAGCCAGGATCTCTGCTCCAGCCTGGATCTCTGCTCCAGCCAGGATCTCTGCTCCAGCCAGGATCTCTGCTCCAGCCAGGATCTCTGCTCCAGCCAGGATCTCTGCTCCAGCTTGGATCTCTGCTCCAGCCAGGATCTCTGCTCCAGCCAGGATCTCTGCTCCAGCCAGGATCTCTGCTCCAGCTTGGATCTCTGCTCCAGCCAGGATCTCTGCTCCAGCCAGGATCTCTGCCCCAGCCAGGATCTCTGCTCCAGCCAGGATCAACCAGGGAACGTTTACAGGAAACCGGGATTTTTTTCTGTAGAGGGATAAACTATTTAAAATAAAAAAGGGAATTTATTGGATTGGATTGGAGGGATGTGAGCGCAGAGGGATGTTCTGTACAGACCAGATAGGACAGTTTAACATGGCTGTGATGGACTCAAAGTGGAGAAAGGGATACGTCTGGGACACACACACACACACTGTACACACACACACACATACACACACACACACACACACTGTACACACACACATACACACACTGTACACACACACATACACACACTGTACACACACACACACTGTACACACACACACACACACACTGTACACACACACACACACAATAGGGAACTCCAACAGACGACCAGACTTAGCGGTGACACGGTGACATCTCCGTGTCTCTCTGTGTGAGAATGGGGTGACATCAGACCCTCTCCTCTCCTCCATCTCCGTGTCTCTCTGTGTGAGAATGGGGTGACGTCAGACCCTCTTCTCTCCTCCATCTCCGTGTCTCTCTGTGTGAGAATGGGGGGGACGTCAGACCCTCTCCTCTCCTCCATCTCCGTGTCTCTCTGTGTGAGAATGAGGGGGACGTCAGACCCTCTCCTCTCCTCCATCTCCGTGTCTCTCTGTGTGAGAATGGGGGGGACGTCAGACCCTCTCCTCTCCTCCATCTCCGTGTCTCTCTGTGTGAGAATGAGGGGGACGTCAGACCCTCTCCTCTCCCCCATCTCCGTGTCTTAGCAAAGGACTAAAGAAGAAAAATGCCTCTGTAGAATAACGCGACAGAGCTGCACGCTTTATCCGCTCGTTGTCATGCCGATTCATCTCTCTCTTTTTGTTGTTGATATTACTACTACTATTATTATTTTATTTTTGTAAAAATTATTTTGGGAATCTGAGGACAACTGACAATGAATTCCTGTGCGGAGGGAGGACACGTGTCTGAGGCTTTTACAGTACAGGACCAGGACAACTACACTACCCAGGAAACACCGGGGTTTTTTTGGAAGGTCAATCCTGATGATTCTACCCAGAGGTCACCTGATCAGACCCTGCAGAGGTCAGGGTCAGGACAGACTGAGACTACAGAGACTCTATTCCACTTTACATACACTAGCTGATGCTGATTGGTTAAGCTTGGCCTTACCAACCATCCTGTTTGCCATTCCATTCTGTATGTCAGTTTAATATTAGTGGTTAGATGGGAGAGGAGGGCCGTTATATAAATCCTATGTGCCATGGTTTTACCTCCCGGCATCATGACTTACTTCAACGTCTTGATGCTATGTACCTCCGTTTACACTGTCCGTTACAGTAATACACACACACACACACACACACACACACACACACACGGTCGTTGTGTCTCTGAATCAACTCAACACAAGCTGACTCTGTGTGTGAAACTGAGGACGTTCCACAACGGTGAGCGAGGGAACGATGGCCTCCTGTTATATTGGAGATTTAAGACCAGGCTAACAACTGATACAGGGTCAGATATTTTGACTTTCTCCTAATGGGCAAGGTTAGGATGTGGGTAGAGCAAGCTGATCCTAGATCTGAGAATATGAGTCCCCTAATGGTTAACGTTAGGATGTGGGTAGAGAGCAAGCTGATCCTAGATCTGTGAATATGAGCAACGTCTACCCTGACCACTACTACGACTGAGCCCTTTACCCAGCATGCTTTGTGGTCCTCATTCAAGATGGCGGCTCTGTCAAAGGGCCAAGTTTTACAGTCCTTGTACTTGTAATAATCTCATTTCTATTCTAAACTTCACCTGGTGAACCAGCTCTCCTTACTGCTGTGTGTGTGTGTGTGTGTGTGTGTGTGTGTGTGTGTGTGTGTGTGTGTGTGTGTGTGTGTGTGTGTGGGAGGGGGGGGTCCTCAGCTTGCTTCCTTCTGAGGATTTGTTTCATAATGACATCCAGGTTGAGCTGACTGTAACAGTTGATTCATAATGACATCCAGGTTGAGCTGACTGTAACAGTTGATTCATAATGACATCCAGGTTGAGCTGACTGTAACAGTTGATTCATAATGACATCCAGGTTGAGCTGACTGTAACAGTTGATTCATAATGACGTCCAGGATGAGCTGACTGTAACAGTTGATTCATAATGACATCCAGGTTGAGCTGACTGTAACAGTTGATTCATAATGACGTCCAGGTTGAGCTGACTGTAACAGTTGATTCATAATGACGTCCAGGTTGAGCTGACTGTAACAGATGATTCATAATGACGTCCAGGTTGAGCTGACTGTAACAGTTGATTCATAATGACATCCAGGTTGAGCTGACTGTAACAGTTGATTCATAATGACGTCCAAGTTGAGCTGACTGTAACAGTTGATTCATAATGACGTCCAGGTTGAGCTGACTGTAACAGTTGATTCATAATGACGTCCAGGTTGAGCTGACTGTAACAGTTGATTCATAATGACGTCCAGGTTGAGCTGACTGTAACAGTTGATTCATAATGACGTCCAGGTTGAGCTGACTGTAACAGTTGATTCATAATGACGTCCAGGTTGAGCTGACTGTAACAGTTGATTCATAATGACGTCCAGGTTGAGCTGACTGTAACAGTTGATTCATAATGACGTCCAGGTTGAGCTGACTGTAACAGTTGATTCATAATGACATCCAGGTTGAGCTGACTGTAACAGTTGATTCATAATGACGTCCAGGTTGAGCTGACTGTAACAGTTGATTCATAATGACGTCCAGGTTGAGCTGACTGTAACAGTTGATTCATAATGACGTCCAGGTTGAGCTGACTGTAACAGTTGATTCATAATGACATCCAGGTTGAGCTGACTGTAACAGTTGATTCATAATGACGTCCAGGTTGAGCTGACTGTAACAGTTGATTCATAATGACGTCCAGGTTGAGTTGACTGTAACAGTTGATTCATAATGACATCCAGGTTGAGCTGACTGTAACAGTTGATTCATAATGACGTCCAGGTTGAGTTGACTGTAACAGTTGATTCATAATGACATCCAGGTTGAGCTGACTGTAACAGTTGATTCATAATGACGTCCAGGTTGAGCTGACTGTAACAGTTGATTCATAATGACGTCCAGGTTGAGCTGACTGTAACAGTTGATTCATAATGACGTCCAGGTTGAGCTGACTGTAACAGTTGATTCATAATGACGTCCAGGTTGAGCTGACTGTAACAGTTGATTCATAATGACGTCCAGGTTGAGCTGACTGTAACAGTTGATTCATAATGACGTCCAGGTTGAGTTGACTGTAACAGTTTACAGCGTAGCTTACACCTCCTTACGCCACACAGGGTAATTTTCTCATGCTATATTTAGGTACGGCTTAGGTACACACACACACACACACACACACACACACACACACACACACACACACACACACACACACACACACACACTGCATCCCACCGCCAGACCCCCAGGCAGACAGACAGCTGTTGTAACATTCCCTCAGCTCCAGTCCTAAAGATAACAGTCTGTACTTGGCTCTCAGGTGGAGGTGACAGGGATGATATGGGTGAGATAGAGGTACAGATAGAGGTACAGGCCAGCCCCCCCCCCCCCCCTCCCCCCAGCCGATAGCAGGTTATAGGTATTTCTGCTTTTAAAGGCATTATCCCATTGAGCCACCGTATGTAGTGTTTACCGTGAGTGGGATCTCCCTGAACCCGGAAAACATTGCCTTTAAAAGCCTCACTGCCTCTCTAACCTTAAGTATTCATGTAGTGAGCTTGTGGGTTCCTGACTGTCTGGTTTCCTGCTTCACACAAACACTACAGGCCAGGCTTTTAATCAACTGGTCCCACTTTGATTTGTTCACCCTCAATGACGTGCTGTACATAATGTATTTATCTATCTATTTATTTATTTATTGACTGAGGATTGTGATTGGTTGAGACAGTCTTTCAGCCAAACAGACCAGTTTAAAGCTGAGCCTGTTGGTTTGGTGTGTCATGATACTGGTCAGCGGGTGGCTCATTTAGGTTACGGGCAAATCTGAAATGGCTCCCTATTACCTATGTAGTGCACTACTTTGAGCCAAAAAGAAGTGCACTATTAGAGAAAAGAATATATATAAGGATTGGTAAAGGAATAAGAGGAGCTTTTGAGCAATACCTGAAGAACATATTCCCTACATAGAACAAGTCAACTACTTGGCCAATAGGAGGAATTCTAGCTCTTAGCTGTGGCTGCTGGTCCACTAGGGGATTCTAGCTCTTAGCTGCTGGTCCCCTAGGGGATTCTAGCTCTTAGCTGTGTCTGCTGGTCTACTAGAGGATTATAGCTCTTAGCTGTGGCTGCTGGTCCACTAGGGGATTCTAGCTCTTAGCTGCTGGTCCACTAGGGGATTCTAGCTCTTAGCTGTGGCTGCTGGTCTACTAGAGGATTCTAGCTCTTAGCTGTGGCTGCTGGTCCACTAGGGGATTCTAGCTCTTAGCTGCTGGTCCACTAACGGATTCTAGCTCTTAGCTGTGGCTGCTGGTCTACTAGAGGATTCTAGCTCTTAGCTGTGGCTGCTGGTCCACTAGGGGATTCTAGCTCTTAGCTGCTGGTCCCCTAGGGGATTCTAGCTCTTAGCTGTGGCTGCTGGTCCACTAGGGGATTCTAGCTCTTAGCTGTGGCTGCTGGTCCACTAGGGGATTCTAGCTCTTAGCTGTGGCTGCTGGTCTCCTAGGGGATTCTAGCTCTTAGCTGTGGCTGCTGGTCCACTAGGGGATTCTAGCTCTTAGCTGTGGCTGCTGGTCTACTAGAGGATTATAGCTCTTAGCTGTGGCTTCTGGTCCACTAGGGGATTCTAGCTCTTAGCTGTGGCTGCTGGTCCCCTAGGGGATTCTAGCTCTTAGCTGTGGCTGCTGGTCCACTAGTGGATTCTAGCTCTTATCTGTGGCTGCTGGTCCACCAGGGGATTCTAGCTCTTAGCTGTGGCTGCTGGTCCACTAGTGGATTCTAGCTCTTAGCTGTGGCTGCTGATCCACTAGGGGATTCTAGCGCTTAGCTGCTGGTCCCCTAGGGGACTCTAGCTCTTAGCTGTGGCTGCTGGTCCACTAGGGGATTCTAGCTCTTAGCTGTGGCTGCTGGTCCACTAGGGGATTCTAGCTCTTAGCTGTGGCTGCTGGTCCACTAGGTGATTCTAGCTCTTAGCTGCTGGTCCACTAGGTGATTCTAGCTCTTAGCTGTGGCTGCTGGTCCACTAAGGGATTCTAGCTCTTAGCTGTGGCTGCTGGTCCACTAAGGGATTCTAGCTCTTAGCTGTGGCTGCTGGTCCACTAGGGGATTCTAGCTCTTAGCTGCTGGTCCACTAGGTGATTCTAGCTCTTAGCTGTGGCTGCTGGTCCCCTATGGGATTCTAGCTCTTAGCTGCTGGTCCACTAGGTGATTCTAGCTCTTAGCTGTGGCTGCTGGTCCACTAAGGGATTCTAGCTCTTAGCTGCTGGTCCACTAGGTGATTCTAGCTCTTAGCTGTGGCTGCTGGTCCCCTAGGGGATTCTAGCTCTTAGCTGTGGCTGCTGGTCCACTAGGGGATTCTAGCTCTTAGCTGTGGCTGCTGGTCCACTAGGGGATTCTAGCTCTTAGCTGTGGCTGCTGGTCCACTAGGGGATTCTAGCTCTTAGCTGTGGCTGCTGGTCCACTAGAGGATTCTAGCTCTTAGCTGTGGCTGCTAGTCCACTAGGGGATTCTATTTTTGTTCTGATAGCTATCTTGACTTTTGTGTCCAGCTTTACTTCAACAGTACTTGATTGCAATTTTATAAATTCACATTGAATCTCGAGAGTGCTGTGAAAATAATGAGCTGTTGTGGGCTTACAGATTTGTAACGTCCGGGAGAGTGTTTTCTTTCAGTAGTCTTTTTCCCGACCCCTAGCTAAGCTAACAGGATTGGTTAGCTTAGCTAGCTGCATACTGTCAGTTTAGCTAGGATAGCTAGATTGGTTAGCTTAGCTAGCTGCATAATGTCAGTTTAGCTAGGTAGGATAGCTGGATTGGTTAGCTTAGCTAGCTGCATACTGTCAGTTTAGCTAGGATAGCTGGATTGGTTAGCTTAGCTAGCTGCATACTGTCAGTTTAGCTAGGATAGCTGGATTGGTTAGCTTAGCTAGCTGCTACTGTCAGTTTAGCTAGGATAGCTGGATTGGTTAATTTAGCTAACTGCAAAATGGCTGGATTACTGACATCATCACTCCCCAACCTCAACCCTGTACAGCTCTACTGTACACTGGACATACTGTACTGTACCTATGTTAAGGCCAAGCACCAAGCTGACAGCACCCCCCCCCCCCCCCCCTCTCCCCCTCTATCTCTAACAGAAGAACTGTCCAGGGGCATTTGTCATCACCCACCAATTATCTCTCTCTCCCTCTCCCCCTCTCTCCCTCTCCCCCTCTCTCTCTCTCTCTCCCTCTCCCCCTCTCTCCCTCTCTCCCTCTCCCTCTCTCTCCCCCTCTCTCCCTCCCCCCCCCTCTCTCCCTCTCCCTCTCCCTCTCTCCCTCTCCCTCTCCCTCTCCCTCTCTCCCCCTCTCTCTCCTTCTGTCTAACAGAGGAAGAGTCCAGGGATATGTTCAATGTATTTTTTTCCCACATGGTGACCAACCCAACAGGTTAAAACTCTGTACTGATGAATAAGACACTGTATAATAATTATAACAATAAAAGTATGTTGTAAGTCCTTCTGATTGACACAAGAGGAACATGTTCAGAGGGTTAAAACACATCAGTCTCCAGAACACTGTCAACAACTGGGAGGGACACTGGTCTGTTACGTAGAGCATCTGAAGACAGGACAGAAACATGCTTTTCAGAAGGTCTATGGAGGGAAAACAGTTGATGACTGAACATGTGACTTCTATCCAGGTCTCCATTGGTTCAACTGTTTCAGTTTAAACTGAGTTTACAGTTTAAACTGAGTTTACAGTGATCTGCCCGATACGGTATGGTGGCCTGGGAGGGACACTGGTCTATGGGGTATTTAGGGCCCGGGATTCCATCCATAGAGAGCTCTCGGCTATGCAGCTTTTACAGTGATCTGCCCGATACGGCGGTACGGTGGCCTGGGAGGGACACTGGTCTTTTACAGGCTCATGTTACTCTTAGGGACGACTGTACTCTACACCTCTTGTCTGTCTGCCACACTCCCTTACCTACATTCCTATATAATGGGTACTATTTTGGTATCTCTCTGTTTATTATTTGTGACACAGAGGTCATATGGAGATGTGTTTTTTTGAGGGTTTGTTTCTTCTTTTATTATGTTTTGCTCATTTTGTTTTTGTGTAAATACTGATACTGTGGTGATGATATGAAACATTTGATTGGACGGGAGAGAAAGCGGTGTGGTGAATCTAATGGATTTGATTGGACGGGAGAGAAAGCGGTGTGGTGAATCTAATGGATTTGATTGGACGGGAGAGAATGTGGTGTGGTGAATCTAATGGATTTGATTGGGCCGGAGAGAAAGTGGTGTGGTGAATCTAAAGGATTTGATTGGACGGGAGAGAAAGTGGTGTGGTGAATCTAAAGGATTTGATTGGACAGGAGAGAAAGTGGTGTGGTGAATCTAAATGATTTGATTGGGCCGGAGAGAAAGAGGTGTGGTGATTCTAATGGATTTGATTGGGACGGGAGAGAAAGAGGTGTGGTGATTCTGAAGGATGGCTGCAGTGCCTTGTCAGAGAGCAGTTGTTGTTTTTTGACACGGTATTTGGTTCCAGTCTGCACCGTTTTAGTAAAAGTTGTACAAAACTAAACCGCGTACCTCATCTCCTTCCTTTCATCCTCCTACATTGCCATTTTAGCCAAGGCTTTTATTCAAAGCAACTCACAGTGGTGCGCACCTGCATTTTTATACACATGTTTCTCTCTCTCTCCTCACCGCCTCCTCAAAACCCATTGGATGAGAAGGTCAGAGAGGTCCCTCCTGTTTGGCATTCTCATCCAACGGGGGTTTTTGAGAAAGAGGCGAGGAGAACGGGCTTTGAGGAATCCAGGAAATGCGATGGTGATTCTCCCTGTTGTTTGTGAGTTGTGAGTCACAGGGGCCCCACCACTCAGACGTGTAACAGGGACAATCATTTGATGGTAGATCAACGGTGTTTATTGATGTGTAAAACAAGGGTCTATCAGGAGGCAGCGTACAGAACATTAGGCTACAGCACTATAAAACATCAGAGACAGGAGATAAACAACAACACAAACATTGTCACGTCACGGGTGGGTGTGGATGTGTGTGTGTGAGTGTGTGTGTGTGTGTGTGTGTGTGTGTGTGTGTGTGTGTGTGTGTGTGTGAGTGTGTGTGTGTGAGTGTGTGTGTGTGTGTGTGTGTGTGTGTGTGTGTGTGTGTGTGTGTGTGTGTATTTATAGGCAGCCCACAGCTGAAGAGGCTGTGTACCAGGTCAACACTAGGTATGTAAATGAGGGAGGGATGTACCTTTTTAATGGACAACAGTGGGTGATGATCTAGTGATCGGGTCTAAAAACAGACAGCTAAAGAAGAGGCAGTCAGTCTGTGAGGACAGGACAGCCTTTAAAATGGGGAAAAACACACACACACACACACACGGTTGTCACAGGACCCGTTTCCTCAACACAGATTAAGCCTATAGTCCCGGACTACGAGACACGTTCACTGGAGAAGGCTTATAGGACGAAGTGGGCTTTAATCTGTGTGAACGGAAAAAACGTTCCTCCTAGCATCACATTTCACATGTCAACGTTAAAACAGGAAGTTGGGGGTCTCTAAGTTACAGTTAGGCACATTCAAAGCCATAAAACAGAGGAGGGTAACCTGGTCTAATCTAATCCTGTCTGCATCATGTATTGTTATCTCCCATAACATAGTATCATTGAGAGCTACTGGGAATTTTGCAATCCGAGACACTTTGGTGAGAGAGAGAGTACAGTTTGTGTCCTCTTGTCTCCTGACTCCCGGGGTCATTCCTCCACTTGGCCTCTAGGTGGAGCCCTCTCTCCAAACAGCACAGCTCGCCATCGGGGAAGGAGACAGAAGGGATCTATCTATAAAGGAGGTCCCTCTATACACCACACAGGAAGACCCCTGGAGGTAAACTGGACTGTGTACGTATGGATGGACACGTGTGTATGGATAGGTATGTGTGGATCGACGTTTACCGCAGGTGGAAAAGGGAACAAAACAAAAAAATAATTTTCTGGAAAAAAAATACATTTTCTTTTTTTTTTAAGTCAACATGCGTATTAAATGAAATGCAGTGCCTGAATATATTACAGGCCTACGCCCGTGTTATAGAGAGAGGATCATAAACCATACACAGGCTAGGCTACGGCTCTGACAGTATTCAGACCGTGTTATAGAGAGAGGATCATAAACCATACACAGGCTAGGCTAGGCTCTGACAGTATTCAGACCGTGTTATAGAGAGAGGTTCATAAACCATACACAGGCTAGGCTACGGCTCTGACAGTATTCAGACCGTGTTATAGAGAGAGGATCATAAACCATACACAGGCTAGGCTACGGCTCTGACAGTATTCAGACCGTGTTATAGAGAGAGGATCATAAACCATACACAGGCTAGGCTACGGCTCTGACAGTATTCAGACCGTGTTATAGAGAGAGGATCATAAACCATACGCAGGCTAGGCTACGGCTCTGACAGTATTCAGACCGTGTTATAGAGAGAGGATCATAAACCATACACAGGCTAGGCTACGGCTCTGACAGTATTCAGACAGAGTTATAGAGAGAGGATCATAAACCATACACAGGCTAGGCTACGGCTCTGACAGTATTCAGACGGTGTTATAGAGAGAGGTTCATAAGCCATACACAGGCTAGGCTACGGCTCTGACAGTATTCAGACAGTGTTATAGAGAGAGGTTCATAAGCCATACACAGGCTAGGCTACGGCTCTGACAGTATTCAGACGGTGTTATAGAGAGAGGTTCATAAGCCATACACAGGCTAGGCTACGGCTCTGACAGTATTCAGACAGAGTTATAGAGAGAGGTTCATAAGCCATACACAGGCTAGGCTATGGCTCTGCCAGTATTCAGACAGAGTTTTATAAAAGGCTGCCATCCTTTGAGAGATGGAGAAACGGGGAGGAATTCAAGCAAAGCCACATTACAGGATTTCACACAGTAGCAAACAGACCACAAACTCATTTCATGGAGGACAGAGTGTCTGCAGGTTTTTGCCCCAACCCTCGTTCTTGCTGGAGGAATTAAGGTCCCTAATTAGTAAGGATCTCCCTTCATCTGGTTGTCTAGGTTTTAATTGAATTGGGAAAAAACAAAAACACACAGACACTCGACCCTCGGTAGAATACAGGAGGCTGCAGCTGAATGGACGTGGGTACTGTAGAATACAGGAGGCTGCAGCTGAATGGACGTGGGTACTGTAGAATACAGGAGGCTGTAGCTGAATGGACCTGGATACTGTAGAATACAGGAGGCTGTAGCTGAATGGACGTGGGTACTGTAGAATACAGGAGGCTGTAGCTGAATGGACGTGGGTACTGTAGAATACAGGAGGCTGTAGCTGAATGGACGTGGGTACTGTAGAATACAGGAGGCTGTAGCTGAATGGACGTGGGTACTGTAGAATACAGGAGGCTGTAGCTGAATGGACCTGGGTACTGTAGAATACAGGAGGCTGTAGCTGAATGGACCTGGGTACTGTAGAATACAGGAGGCTGTAGCTGAATGGACGTGGGTACTGTAGAATACAGGAGGCTGTAGCTGAATGGACGTGGGTACTGTAGAATACAGGAGGCTGTAGCTGAATGGACGTGGGTACTGTAGAATACAGGAGGCTGTAGCTGAATGGACCTGGGTACTGTAGAATACAGGAGGCTGCAGCTGAATGGACGTGGGTACTGTAGAATACAGGAGGCTGTAGCTGAATGGACCTGGATACTGTAGAATACAGGAGGCTGTAGCTGAATGGACGTGGGTACTGTAGAATACAGGAGGCTGTAGCTGAATGGACGTGGGTACTGTAGAATACAGGAGGCTGTAGCTGAATGGACCTGGTACTGTAGAATACAGGAGGCTGTAGCTGAATGGACGTGGGTACTGTAGAATACAGGAGGCTGTAGCTGTGTTACCTACAGTATACTGTAGAAACAGGAGGCTGTAGCTGTGTTAGCTACAGTATACTGTAGAAACAGGAGGCTGTAGCTGTGTTAGCTACAGTATACTGTAGAAACAGGAGGCTGTAGCTGTGTTACCTACAGTATACTGTAGAAACAGGAGGCTGTAGCTGTGTTAGCTACAGTATACTGTAGAAACAGGAGGCTGTAGCTGTGTTAGCTACAGTATACTGTAGAAACAGGAGGCTGTAGCTGTGTTAGCTACAGTATACTGTAGAATACAGGAGGCTGTAGCTGTGTTAGCTACAGTGTACTGTAGAAACAGGAGGCTGTAGCTGTGTTAGCTACAGTATACTGTAGAAACAGGAGGCTGTAGCTGTGTTAGCTACAGTATACTGTAGAAACAGGAGGCTGTAGCTGTGTTAGCTACAGTATACTGTAGAAACAGGAGGCTGTAGCTGTGTTAGCTACAGTATACTGTAAATCACTCTCAGGCAGGTGATTCCAGTATTCTGAATTCCAGGGTAGTATGAGTGTAAACAATGATACTGCATAAACATAATATATATGTATTGCAGAAACAACATTGTCTGAGCACATAACACACCTCCTCCTCTCTCTCCCCTCTCTGTTTTCTCTCTCTCTCTCTCTATCCTCCTCTCTCTCCATCCCTCTCTCTCTCCATCTCTCACCCTACCTCTCTCTCCCTCTCTCTGTTTTCATTTCTCTCTCCATCCCCCACTCTCCCCCTCTCCATCCATCAATCTCCCCCTCTCCATCCATCAATCTCCCCCTCTCCATCCATCAATCCCCCCTCTCCATCCCTCACTCTCCCCCTCTGTTTTTCTCTCTCCATCCCTCACTCCCCCTCTCCATCTCTCACTCTCCCCCTCTGTTTTTCTCTCTCCATCCCTCACTTTCCCCCTCTCCATCCCTCACTCTCCCCCTCTGTTTTTCTCTCTCCATCCCTCACTCTTCCCCTCTCCATCCCTCACTCTCCCCCTCTGTTTTTCTCTCTCCATCCCTCACTCTCCCCCTCTCCATCTCTCACTCTCCCCCTCTGTTTTTCTCTCTCCATCCCTCACGCTTCCCCTCTCCATCCCTCACTCTCCCCCTCTGTTTTTCTCTCTCCATCCCTCACTCTCCCCCTCTCCATCTCTCACTCTCCCCCTCTGTTTTTCTCTCTCCATCCCTCACTCTTCCCCTCTCCATCCCTCACTCTCCCCCTCTGTTTTTCTCTCTCCATCCCTCTCTCCTCCTCTCCATCTCTCATCTTTCCAGGAAATATAAACTCATTCTGAGAAAATATATTCATATATGAAGTTTAAATGCATTTCTTATCAATAATGTCTTTAGTAAAACTCAATAAAATGTTCAAAATCCAAGGTGTGGTGGCCACCGAAAACATCTCTCCTTTGTTAAAAAAAAGTTCCTCTTTCTTTCTTTCGCTCTCTTTCTCGTGTTCCGATTGGGGGAAACAGTCGACCAACAATTTTGCAGTCAAAACAGGAAACAGGAAGCTGTGAGCAGGAAGCTGGAGGTGCTGCTGTGTGTGACGCATTCTGTGGTCCCCCTCAGAGGTGGCTCTCTGATTCGCTCCTGTCCGAGGTTCCATTGGTTCCGTGGGTCCCGTTCTCCATTGGAAAGCAGGACAGGGCCAGACCGTGGACGGTCAGGTTACTCTCGTTCAGTCTCCTGACGCGGAATGTCTCATAGTGGATGTTGTGGGTCACGTCCTTCAGGTCCTGCAGGTGGGACCTTTAAGGACACACAGACAAACACAAAAACACTCATTTATTTGCATGTTTATTTGTGTAAATAGGTTAAAATATACAATGTTGTAGACAAAAACACAAACAGCATCAGGGCAGATAGATGAAGGATAGACAGCTGAACAACAGAGGATTAAGGATAGACAGCTGAACAACAGAGGATTAAGGATAGACAGCTGAACAACAGAGGATTAAGGATAGACAGCTGAACAACAGAGGATTAAGGATAGACAGCTGAACAACAGAGGATTAAGGATAGACAGCTGAACAACAGAGGATTAAGGATAGACAGCTGAACAACAGAGGATTAAGGATAGACAGCTGAACAACAGAGGATTAAGGATAGACAGCTGAACAACAGAGGATTAAGGATAGACAGCTGAACAACAGAGGATTAAGGATAGACAGCTGAACAACAGAGGATTAAGGATAGACAGCTGAACAACAGAGGATTAAGGATAGACAGCTGAACAACAGAGGATTAAGGATAGACAGCTGAACAACAGAGGATTAAGGATAGACAGCTGAACAACAGAGGATTAAGGATAGACAGCTGAACAACAGAGGATTAAGGATAGACAGCTGAACAACAGAGGATTAAGGATAGACAGCTGAACAACAGAGGATTAAGGAGAGACAGCTGAACAACAGAGGATTAAGGATAGACAGCTGAACAACAGAGGATTAAGGATAGACAGCTGAACAACAGAGGATTAAGGATAGACAGCTGAACAACAGAGGATTAAGGATAGACAGCTGAACAACAGAGGATTAAGGATAGACAGCTGAACAACAGAGGATTAAGGATAGACAGCTGAACAACAGAGGATTAAGGATAGACAGCTGAACAACAGAGGATTAAGGATAGACAGCTGAACAACAGAGGATTAAGGATAGACAGCTGAACAACAGAGGATTAAGGATAGACAGCTGAACAACAGAGGATTAAGGATAGACAGCTGAACAACAGAGGATTAAGGATAGACAGCTGAACAACAGAGGATTAAGGATAGACAGCTGAACAACAGAGGATTAAGGATAGACAGCTGAACAACAGAGGATTAAGGATAGACAGCTGAACAACAGAGGATTAAGGAGAGACAGCTGAACAACAGAGGATTAAGGATAGACAGCTGAACAACAGAGGATTAAGGATAGACAGCTGAACAACAGAGGATTAAGGATAGACAGCTGAACAACAGAGGATTAAGGATAGACAGCTGAACAACAGAGGATTAAGGATAGACAGCTGAACAACAGAGGATTAAGGATAGACAGCTGAACAACAGAGGATTAAGGATAGACAGCTGAACAACAGAGGATTAAGGATAGACAGCTGAACAACAGAGGATTAAGGATAGACAGCTGAACAACAGAGGATTAAGGATAGACAGCTGAACAACAGAGGATTAAGGATAGACAGCTGAACAACAGAGGATTAAGGATAGACAGCTGAACAACAGAGGATTAAGGATAGACAGCTGAACAACAGAGGATTAAGGATAGACAGCTGAACAACAGAGGATTAAGGATAGACAGCTGAACAACAGAGGATTAAGGATAGACAGCTGAACAACAGAGGATTAAGGATAGACAGCTGAACAACAGAGGATTAAGGATAGACAGCTGAACAACAGAGGATTAAGGATAGACAGCTGAACAACAGAGGATTAAGGATAGACAGCTGATATGATGAATGACAGACAGCTGAACAACAGAGGATTAAGGATAGACAGCTGAACAACAGAGGATTAAGGATAGACAGCTGAACAACAGAGGATTAAGGATAGACAGCTGAACAACAGAGGATTAAGGATAGACAGCTGAACAACAGAGGATTAAGGATAGACAGCTGAACAACAGAGGATTAAGGATAGACAGCTGAACAACAGAGGATTAAGGATAGACAGCTGAACAACAGAGGATTAAGGATAGACAGCTGAACAACAGAGGATTAAGGATAGACAGCTGAACAACAGAGGATTAAGGAGAGACAGCTGAACAACAGAGGATTAAGGAGAGACAGCTGAACAACAGAGGATTAAGGATAGACAGCTGAACAACAGAGGATTAAGGATAGACAGCTGAACAACAGAGGATTAAGGATAGACAGCTGAACAACAGAGGATTAAGGATAGACAGCTGAACAACAGAGGATGAAGGATAGACAGCTGAACAACAGAGGATTAAGGATAGACAGCTGAACAACAGAGGATTAAGGATAGACAGCTGAACAACAGAGGATTAAGGATAGACAGCTGAACAACAGAGGATTAAGGATAGACAGCTGAACAACAGAGGATTAAGGATAGACAGCTGAACAACAGAGGATTAAGGATAGACAGCTGAACAACAGAGGATTAAGGATAGACAGCTGAACAACAGAGGATTAAGGATAGACAGCTGAACAACAGAGGATTAAGGATAGACAGCTGAACAACAGAGGATTAAGGATAGACAGCTGAACAACAGAGGATTAAGGATAGACAGCTGAACAACAGAGGATTAAGGATAGACAGCTGAACAACAGAGGATTAAGGATAGACAGCTGAACAACAGAGGATTAAGGATAGACAGCTGAACAACAGAGGATTAAGGATAGACAGCTGAACAACAGAGGATTAAGGATAGACAGCTGAACAACAGAGGATTAAGGATAGACAGCTGATATGAAGGATGATGAAGGATAGACAGCTGAAATGATGAAGGACAGACAGCTGAACAACAGAGGATTAAGGATAGACAGCTGAATGAAGGATGATGGACAGACAGCTGATATGATGAAGGGCAGACAGCTGATATGAAGGATGATGAAGGATAGACAGCTGAAATGATGAAGGACAGACAGCTGATATGATGAAGTATAGACAGCTGATATGAGGAAGGATAGACAGCTGATATGATGAAGGACAGACAGCTGATATGATGGATGATGAAGGATAGACAGCTTATATGATGAAGGACAGACAGCTGATATGATGAAGGACAGACAGCTGATATGATGGATGATGAAGGACAGACAGCTGATATGATGGATGATGAAGGACAGACAGCTGATATGATGAAGGATAGACAGCTGATATGATGAAGGACAGACAGCTGATATGATGAAGGATAGACAGCTGATATGATGAAGGACAGACAGCTGATATGATGAAGGATAGACAGCTGATATGATGGATGATGAAGGATAGACAGCTGATATGATGGATGATGAAGGACAGACAGCTGATATGATGGATGATGAAGGACAGACAGCTGATATGATGAAGGACAAACAGCTGATATGATGAATGATAGACAGCTGATATAATGGATGATGAAGGACAGACAGCTGATATGATGAAGGACAAACAGCTGATATGATGAATGATAGACAGCTGATATAATGGATGATGAAGGACAGACAGCTGATATGATGAAGGACAGACAGCTGATAAGATGGATGATGAAGGACAGACAGCTGATATGATGGATGATGAAGGACAGACAGCTGATATGATGAAGGACAGACAGCTGATAAGATGGATGATGAAGGACAGACAGCTGATATGATGGATGATGAAGGACAGACAGCTGATATGATGGATGATGAAGGATAGACAGCTGATATGATGGATGATGAAGGACAGACAGCTGATATGATGAAGGACAAACAGCTGATATGATGAATGATAGACAGCTGATATAATGGATGATGAAGGACTGACAGCTGATATGATGAAGGATAGACAGCTGATATGATGAAGGACAGACAGCTGATATGATGAAGGATAGACAGCTGATATGATGGATGATGAAGGATAGACAGCTGAAATGATGGATGATGAAGGACAGACAGCTGATATGATGGATGATGAAGGACAGACAGCTGATATGATGAAGGACAAACAGCTGATATGATGAATGATGAAGGACAGACAGCTGATATGATGAAGGACAGACAGCTGATATGATGGATGATGAAGGACAGACAGCTGATATGATGGATGATGAAGGATAGACAGCTGATATGATGGATGATGAAGGACAGACAGCTGATATGATGAAGGACAGACAGCTGATATGATGGATGATGAAGGACAGACAGCTGATATGATGGATGATGAAGGATAGACAGCTGATATGATGGATGATGAAGGACAGACAGCTGATATGATGGATGATGAAGGACAGACAGCTGATATAATGGATGATGAAGGATAGACAGCTGATATGATGGATGATGAAGGACAGACAGCTGATATGATGAAGGACAGACAGCTGATATGATGGATGATGAAGGACAGACAGCTGATATGATGGATGATGAAGGACAGACAGCTGATATGATGAAGGACAAACAGCTGATATGATGAATGATAGACAGCTGATATAATGGATGATGAAGGACAGACAGCTGATATGATGAAGGACAGACAGCTGATATGATGGATGATGAAGGATAGACAGCTGATATGATGGATGATGAAGGACAGACAGCTGATATGATGAAGGACAGACAGCTGATATGATGGATGATGAAGGACAGACAGCTGATATGATGGATGATGAAGGACAGACAGCTGATATGATGGATGATGAAGGACAGACAGCTGATATGATGGATGATGAAGGATAGACAACTGATATGATGGATGATGAAGGACAGACAGCTGATATGATGAAGGACAAACAGCTGATATGATGAATGATAGACAGCTGATATAATGGATGATGAAGGACAGACAGCTGATATGATGAAGGACAGACAGCTGATAAGATGGATGATGAAGGACAGACAGCTGATATGATGGATGATGAAGGACAGACAGCTGATATGATGAAGGACAGACAGCTGATAAGATGGATGATGAAGGACAGACAGCTGATATGATGGATGATGAAGGACAGACAGCTGATATGATGGATGATGAAGGATAGACAGCTGATATGATGGATGATGAAGGACAGACAGCTGATATGATGAAGGACAAACAGCTAATATGATGAATGATAGACAGCTGATATGATGGATGATGAAGGACAGACAGCTGATATGATGAAGGACAGACAGCTGATATGATGAAGGACAAACAGCTGATATGATGAATGATAGACAGCTGATATGATGGATGATGAAGGACAGACAGCTGATATGATGAAGGACAAACAGCTGATATGATGAATGATAGACAGCTGATATGATGAAGGATAGACAGCTGATATGATGAAGGATAGACAGCTGATATGATGAAGGATAGACAGCTGATATAATGGATGATGAAGGATAGACAGCTGATAAGATGAAGGACAAACAGCTGATATAATGGATGATGAAGGACAGACAGCTGATATGATGGATGATGAAGGACAGACAGCTGATATGATGAAGGATAGACAGCTGATAAGAGGATGATGAAGGATAGACAGCTGATATAATGGATGATGAAGGATAGACAGCTGATATGATGAAGGATAGACAGCTGATAAGAGGATGATGAAGGATAGACAGCTGATATAATGGATGATGAAGGACAGACAGCTGATATGATGAAGGATAGACAGCTGATAAGAGGATGATGAAGGATAGACAGCTGATATAATGGATGATGAAGGATAGACAGCTGATATGATGAAGGATAGACAACTGAACAACAGATGATGGAGGCTTGGACCTCTAGACCACCCCAGGCAGCATGTGTGTGTACATGTGGTCCAGAGGCAGAGGCCTGGACCTCTAGACCACCCCAACTAGCATGCGTGTGTACATATATGTGTGGGGTGAGTGGTTGTATGTGTAACTGGAACTCACCTAATCAGCAGGTCTCTCAAGTTGGTAAACTCACAATGTGCCACGTTTTCAACTATGGACAGACAGAATAGAACAGACTGATTAAAACAGGTTAAAACCAGTCATTGCACCACATCCATGGAACACCAGCCCTTTGTCTCTCTTTCTCTCTCTCTCTCTCAATTCAATGTCAATTTAAGGGATTTATTGTCATTGAGTAACATATGTTTACATTGCCAAAGCAAGTGAAATAGATAATAAACTAAAGTGAAATAAACAATAAAAAATGTACAGTAAACATTACATTCCAAACGAATAAAGACTTTAAATCTCTCTCTCTCTCTCTCTCTCTGTCTCTCTCTCTCTCTCTCTGTCTCTCTCTCTGTCTCTCTCTCTCTCTCTCTCTCTCTCTCTCTCTCTCTCTCAGTCTCTCTCTCTCTCTGTCTGTCTCTCTCTCTCTCTCTCTCTCTCTCTCAGTCTCTCTCTCTCTCTCTCTCAGTCTCTCTCTCTCTCTCTCTCTCTCTTGTAACACGTCTGCTTCCTGCTCTGCAACTTCCTCATTACTAACACTAGAGGGCAGTAGAGCACATGACTCCAGAATGAAACTGCATTGGGATATGATGTTTTATTTAACCTGGCCTGTCAGTTAAGAACCAATTCTTATTTAATAATGACGTCCTTCACCGGCCAAACCCTCTCTCCTAACCCGGACGACGCTGGGCCAATGGTGCGCCGCCCTATGGGACTTCTGGTCACGGCCGGTTGTGATACAGCCCGGGATCAAACCGGGGTCTGTAGTGACGCCTCTAGCACTGCGGGGCAGTGCGTTAGACCGCTGCCCCACTCGGGAGCCCTATATGTGGTTAATTTTATGGACAACAGTGCTGCATATACCAGCATCATAGTATTATTATTACTACTACTCATTATGCATATACCAGCATCATATTATTATTATTACTACTACTCATTATGCATATTATTATTACTACTACTCATTATGCATATTATTATTACTACTCATTATGCATATTATTATTACTACTACTCATTATGCATATTATTATTACTACTACTCATTATGCATATTATTATTATTACTACTACTCATTATGCATATTATTATTACTACTCATTATGCATATTATTATTACTACTACTCATTATGCATATTATTATTACTACTACTCATTATGCATATTATTATTACTACTCATTACGCATATTATTATTACTACTACTCATTATGCATATTATTATTACTACTACTCATTATGCATTTTATTACTACTAATCATTATGCATATTATTACCACTACTACTCATTATGCATAGTATTATTACTACTCATTATGCATATTATTATTACTACTACTCATTATGCATATTATTATTATTACTACTACTCATTATGCATTTTATTACTACTAATCATTATGCATATTATTACCACTACTACTCATTATGCATAGTATTATTACTACTCATTATGCATATTATTATTACTACTACTCATTATGCATATTATTACTATTACTACTCATTATGCACATTATTATTACTACTACTCATTATGCATATTATTACTAGTACTACTCATTATGCATATTATTATTACTACTCATTATGCATATTATTACTACTACTCATTATGCATATTATTACTACTACTCATTATGCATATTATTAGTAATAATCCCAGTCAATGTCCACTCTATGATTCAGGCATAGTATTAGTAATAATCCCAGTCAATCTCCACTCTATGATTTAGGCATATTATTAGTAATAATCCCAGTCAATCTCCACTCTATGATTTAGGCATATTATTAGTAATAATCCCAGTCAATCTCCACTCTATGATTTAGGCATATTATTAGTAATAATCCCAGTCAATCTCCACTCTATGATTTAGGCATATTATTAGTAATAATCCCAGTCAATCTCCACTCTATGATTCAGGCATATTATTAGTAATAATCCCAGTCAATGTCCACTCTATGATTCAGGCATATTATTAGTAATAATCCCAGTCAATGTCCACTCTATGATTTAGTCATATTATTAGTAATAATCCCAGTCAATGTGTACTCTATGATTTAGGCATATTATTAGTAATAATCCCAGTCATTCTCCACTCTATGATTCAGGCATATTATTAGTAATAATCCCAGTCAATCTCCACTCTATGATTTAGGCATATTATTAGTAATAATCCCAGTCAATCTCCACTCTATGATTTAGGCATATTATTAGTAATAATCCCAGTCAATCTCCACTCTGTGATTTAGACATATTATTAGTAATAATCCCAGTCAATGTCCACTCTGTGATTTAGGCATATTATTAGTAATAATCCCAGTCAATGTCCACTCTATGATTCAGGCATATTATTAGTAATAATCCCAGTCAATGTCCACTCTATGATTTAGGCATATTATTAGTAATAATCTCAGTCAATGTCCACTCTATGATTTAGGCATATTATTAGTAATAATCCCAGTCAATGTCCACTCTATGATTTAGGCATATTATTAGTAATAATCCCAGTCAATGTCCACTCTATGATTTAGGCATATTATTAGTAATAATCCCAGTCAATCTCCACTCTATGATTTAGGCATATTATTAGTAATAATCCCAGTCAATGTCCACTCTGTGATTTAGGCATATTATTAGTAATAATCCCAGTCAATCTCCACTCTATGATTCAGGTTGTGTGTATAAATATGGAAAATAAACTCAAAACATGAAACACATCATCCGTAATAATGTAAACACACTGGCTCTCTATGATAATGTATTAATAATGTAAACACACTGGCTCTCTATGATAATGTATTAATAATGTAAACACACTGGCTCTCTATGATAATGTATTAATAATGTAAACACACTGGCTCTCTATGATAATGTATTAATAATGTAAACACACTGGCTCTCTATGATAATGTATTAATAATGTAAACACACTGGCTCTCTATGATAATGTGTTGATCATGTAAACACACTGGCTCTCTATGATAATGTATCGATCATGTAAACACACTGGCTCTCTATGATAATGTGTTAATAATGTAAACACACTGGCTCTCTATGATAATGTATTGATCATGTAAACACACTGGCTCTCTATGATAATGTGTTAATAATGTAAACACACTGGCTCTCTATGATAATGTATTGATCATGTAAACACACTGGCTCTCTATGATAATGTGTTAATAATGTAAACACACTGGCTCTCTATGATAATGTATTGATCATGTAAACACACTGGCCCTCTATGATAATGTGTTAATAATGTAAACACACTGGCTCTCTATGATAATGTGTTGATCATGTAAACACACTGGCTCTCTATGATAATGTGTTGATCATGTAAACACACTGGCTCTCTATGATAATGTATTGATCATGTAAACACACTGGCTCTCTATGATAATGTGTTGATCATGTAAACACACTGGCTCTCTATGATAATGTATTGATCATGTAAACACACTGGCTCTCTATGATAATGTGTTGATCATGTAAAACACACTGGCTCTCTATGATAATGTGTTGATCATGTAAAACACACTGGCTCTCTATGATAATGTGTTGATCATGTAAACACACTGGCCCTCTATGATAATGTGTTGATCATGTAAACACACTGGCCCTCTATGATAATGTGTTGATCATGTAAACACACTGGCTCTCTATGATAATGTGTTGATCATGTAAACACACTGGCTCTCTATGATAATGTGTTGATCATGTAAACACACTGGCTCTCTATGATAATGTGTTGATCATGTAAACACACTGGCTCTCTATGATAATGTATTGATCATGTAAACACACTGGCTCTCTATGATAATGTGTTGATCATGTAAACACACTGGCTCTCTATGATAATGTGTTGATCATGTAAACACACTGGCTCTCTATGATAATGTGTTGATCATGTAAACACACTGGCTCTCTATGATAATGTATTGATCATGTAAACACACAGGCTCTCTATGATAATGTGTTGATCATGTAAACACACTGGCTCTCTATGATAATGTGTTGATCATGTAAACACACTGGCTCTCTATGATAATGTGTTGATCATGTAAACACACTGGCTCTCTATGATAATGTGTTGATCATGTAAACACACTGGCTCTCTATGATAATGTGTTGATCATGTAAACACACTGGCTCTCTATGATAATGTGTTGATCATGTAAACACACTGGCTCTCTATGATAATGTGTTGATCATGTAAACACACTGGCTCTCTATGATAATGTGTTGATCATGTAAACACACTGGTCCTCTATGATAATGTGTTGATCATGTAAACACACTGGCTCTCTATGATAATGTGTTGATCATGTAAACACACTGGCTCTCTATGATAATGTGTTGATCATGTAAACACACTGGCTCTCTATGATAATGTATTGATCATGTAAACACACTGGCTCTCTATGATAATGTGTTAATAATGTAAACACACTGGCTCTCTATGATAATGTATTGATCATGTAAACACACTGGCTCTCTATGATAATGTGTTAATAATGTAAACACACTGGCTCTCTATGATAATGTATTGATCATGTAAACACACTGGCCCTCTATGATAATGTGTTAATAATGTAAACACACTGGCTCTCTATGATAATGTGTTGATCATGTAAACACACTGGCTCTCTATGATAATGTGTTGATCATGTAAACACACTGGCTCTCTATGATAATGTATTGATCATGTAAACACACTGGCTCTCTATGATAATGTGTTGATCATGTAAACACACTGGCTCTCTATGATAATGTATTGATCATGTAAACACACTGGCTCTCTATGATAATGTGTTGATCATGTAAAACACACTGGCTCTCTATGATAATGTGTTGATCATGTAAAACACACTGGCTCTCTATGATAATGTGTTGATCATGTAAACACACTGGCCCTCTATGATAATGTGTTGATCATGTAAACACACTGGCCCTCTATGATAATGTGTTGATCATGTAAACACACTGGCTCTCTATGATAATGTGTTGATCATGTAAACACACTGGCTCTCTATGATAATGTGTTGATCATGTAAACACACTGGCTCTCTATGATAATGTGTTGATCATGTAAACACACTGGCTCTCTATGATAATGTATTGATCATGTAAACACACTGGCTCTCTATGATAATGTGTTGATCATGTAAACACACTGGCTCTCTATGATAATGTGTTGATCATGTAAACACACTGGCTCTCTATGATAATGTGTTGATCATGTAAACACACTGGCTCTCTATGATAATGTATTGATCATGTAAACACACTGGCTCTCTATGATAATGTGTTGATCATGTAAACACACTGGCTCTCTATGATAATGTGTTGATCATGTAAACACACTGGCTCTCTATGATAATGTGTTGATCATGTAAACACACTGGCTCTCTATGATAATGTGTTGATCATGTAAACACACTGGCTCTCTATGATAATGTGTTGATCATGTAAACACACTGGCTCTCTATGATAATGTGTTGATCATGTAAACACACTGGCTCTCTATGATAATGTGTTGATCATGTAAACACACTGGCTCTCTATGATAATGTGTTGATCATGTAAACACACTGGCCCTCTATGATAATGTGTTGATCATGTAAACACACTGGCTCTCTATGATAATGTGTTGATCATGTAAACACACTGGCTCTCTATGATAATGTGTTGATCATGTAAACACACTGGCTCTCTATGATAATGTGTTGATCATGTAAACACACTGGCTCTCTATGATAATGTATTAATAATGTAAACACACTGGCTCTCTATGATAATGTGTTGATCATGTAAACACACTGGCTCTCTATGATAATGTGTTGATCATGTAAACACACTGGCTCTCTATGATAATGTATTGATCATGTAAACACACTGGCTCTCTATGATAATGTGTTGATCATGTAAACACACTGGCTCTCTATGATAATGTGTTGATCATGTAAACACACTGGCTCTCTATGATAATGTGTTGATCATGTAAACACACTGGCTCTCTATGATAATGTGTTGATCATGTAAACACACTGGCTCTCTATGATAATGTGTTGATCATGTAAACACACTGGCTCTCTATGATAATGTATTGATCATGTAAACACACTGGCTCTCTATGATAATGTGTTGATCATGTAAACACACTGGCTCTCTATGATAATGTGTTGATCATGTAAACACACTGGCTCTCTATGATAATGTGTTGATCATGTAAACACACTGGCCCTCTATGATAATGTGTTGATCATGTAAACACACTGGCCCTCTATGATAATGTGTTGATCATGTAAACACACTCTCCCTCTGTGATAATGTATTTATAATGTAAACACACTCTCCCTCTATGATAACGTATTTATAATGTAAACACACTCAACCTCTATGATAATGTATTTATAATGTAAACACACTCTCCCTCTATGATAATGTATTTATAATGTAAACACACTCTCCCTCTATGATAACGTATTTATAATGTAAACACACTCAACCTCTATGATAATGTATTTATAATGTAAACACACTCTCCCTCTATGATAATGTATTAATAATGTAAACACACTCACCCTCTATGATGCCCCATTTGGTTTTCCTGCCCAGGACCTTGTTCCCGTTTACCTGGTGTTCCTTGTCTGTCCCCACCACCGCAAACGGAATGTTTTCCTGCACACAGAATACCAGGAGAGGGGAAAGGTAAGAGAGGAGTACCAGAAGAGGACCAGACAGGGGAAAGGTAAGAGGGGAGTACCAGGAGAGGGTGAAGGTAAGAGAGGAGTACCAGGAGAGGACCAGACAGGGGAAAGGTAAGAGAGGAGTACCAGGAGAGGACCAGACAGGGGAAAGGTAAGAGGGGAGTACCAGGAGAGGGTGAAGGTAAGAGAGGAGTACCAGGAGAGGACCAGACAGGGGAAAGGTAAGAGAGGAGTACCAGGAGAGGACCAGACAGGGGAAAGGTAAGAGAGGAGTACCAGGAGAGGACCAGACAGGGGAAAGGTAAGAGAGGAGTACCAGGAGAGGACCAGACAGGGGAAAGGTAAGAGAGGAGTACCAGGAGAGGACCAGACAGGGGAAAGGTAAGAGAGGAGTACCAGGAGAGGAGTACCAGGAGAGGACCAGACAGGGGAAAGGTAAGAGAGGAGTACCAGGAGAGGACCAGACAGGGGAAAGGTAAGAGAGGAGTACCAGGAGAGGGGAAAGGTAAGAGAGGAGTACCAGGAGAGGACCAGACTGGGGAAAGGTAAGAGAGGAGTACCAGGAGAGGAGTACCAGGAGAGGACCAGACAGGGGAAAGGTAAGAGAGGAGTACCAGGAGAGGACCAGACAGGGGAAAGGTAAGAGAGGAGTACCAGGAGAGGGGAAAGGTAAGAGAGGAGTACCAGGAGAGGACCAGACAGGGGAAAGGTAAGAGAGGAGTACCAGGAGAGGAGTACCAGGAGAGGACCAGACAGGGGAAAGGTAAGAGAGGAGTACCAGGAGAGGACCAGACAGGGGAAAGGTAAGAGAGGAGTACCAGGAGAGGACCAGACAGGGGAAAGGTAAGAGAGGAGTACCAGGAGAGGACCAGACAGGGGAAAGGTAAGAGAGGAGTACCAGGAGAGGACCAGACAGGGGAAAGGTAAGAGAGGAGTACCAGGAGAGGACCAGACAGGGGAAAGGTAAGAGAGGAGTACCAGGAGAGGACCAGACAGGGGAAAGGTAAGAGAGGAGTACCAGGAGAGGAGTACCAGGAGAGGACCAGACAGGGGAAAGGTAAGAGAGGAGTACCAGGAGAGGACCAGACAGGGGAAAGGTAAGAGAGGAGTACCAGGAGAGGGGAAAGGTAAGAGAGGAGTACCAGGAGAGGACCAGACAGGGGAAAGGTAAGAGAGGAGTACCAGGAGAGGAGTACCAGGAGAGGACCAGACAGGGGAAAGGTAAGAGAGGAGTACCAGGAGAGGACCAGACAGGGGAAAGGTAAGAGAGGAGTACCAGGAGAGGGGAAAGGTAAGAGAGGAGTACCAGGAGAGGACCAGACAGGGGAAAGGTAAGAGAGGAGTACCAGGAGAGGAGTACCAGGAGAGGACCAGACAGGGGAAAGGTAAGAGAGGAGTACCAGGAGAGGACCAGACAGGGGAAAGGTAAGAGAGGAGTACCAGGAGAGGACCAGACAGGGGAAAGGTAAGAGAGGAGTACCAGGAGAGGACCAGACAGGGGAAAGGTAAGAGAGGAGTACCAGGAGAGGACCAGACAGGGGAAAGGTAAGAGAGGAGTACCAGGAGAGGACCAGACAGGGGAAAGGTAAGAGAGGAGTACTAGGAGAGGGGAAAGGTAAGAGAGGAGTACCAGGAGAGGGTGAAGGTAAGAGAGGAGTACCAGGAGAGGGTGAAGGTAAGAGAGTTGTACCAGGAGAGGACCAGACAGGGGAAAGGTAAGAGAGGAGTACCAGGAGAGGGTGAAGGTAAGAGAGGAGTACCAGGAGAGTAACAGGAGAGGACCAGACAGGGGAAAGGTAAGAGAGGAGTACCAGGAGAGGAGTACCAGGAGAGGACCAGACAGGGGAAAGGTAAGAGAGGAGTACCAGGAGAGGAGTACCAGGAGAGGACCAGACAGGGGAAAGGTACGAGGGGAGTACCAGGAGAGGAGTACCAGGAGAGGACCAGACAGGGGAAAGGTAAGAGAGGAGTACCAGGAGAGGAGTACCAGGAGAGGACCAGACAGGGGAAAGGTAAGAGAGGAGTACCAGGAGAGGAGTACCAGGAGAGGAGTACCAGGAGAGGACCAGACAGGGGAAAGGTACGAGGGGAGTACCAGGAGAGGACCAGACAGGGGAAAGGTACGAGGGGAGTACCAGGAGAGGATGACCAGGAGAGGACCAGACAGGGGAAAGGTAAGAGAGGAGTACCAGGAGAGGAGTACCAGGAGAGGAACAGACAGGGGAAAGGTAAGAGGGGAGTACCAGGAGAGGAGTACCAGGAGAGGAGTACCAGGAGAGGATCAGACAGGGGAAAGGTAAGAGAGGAGTACCAGGAGAGGAGTACCAGGAGAGGAGTACCAGGAGAGGATCAGACAGGGGAAAGGTAAGAGAGGAGTACCAGGAGAGGAGTACCAGGAGAGGAGTACCAGGAGAGGAGTACCAGGAGAGGATCAGACAGGGGAAAGGTAAGAGAGGAGTACCAGGAGAGGAGTACCAGGAGAGGGGAAAGGTAAGAGAGGAGTACCAGGAGAGGAGTTGACACCAAACCCTGGTCCCAGAACTATACTGTTGTGTGCTTTGGCCAGTGAGTTCCTTTGACTATCGCTGCCAAACTGCTTTCAAGTGTGACTTGTAAAATGTGTGTGTGTGTGTGTGTGTGTGTGTGTGTGTGTGTGTGTGTGTGTGTGTGTGTGTGTGTGTGTGTGTGTGTGTGTGCGTCTGTGTGTGTCTCACCCTGATCTTGTCGTTGAGTATCCTGTCCTCTGGATCTTCGTCGTACTCAGTCTGAGGGTAGACTCGGATCCCATTGGCCTTCAGGTCCTGTCTTATCTACACAGGGGTCAGATGGCAGGGGTTACAGGGGTCATTCAGAGGTCATGAGGTCAACATGATGACACAGATGTGTACATGCTACTATTGTGTACGGGTGTCCCTGTTCCTGGATTACCCTCCTGTAGGTTTTAACTCCAACCCTGTTCCTGGAGAACTACCCTCCTGTAGGTTTGAACTCCAACCCTGTTCCTGGAGATACCCTCCTGTAAGGTTTTAACTCCAACCCTGTTCCTGGAGAGCTACCCTCCTGTAGGCTTTAACTCCAACCCTGTTCCTGGAGAACTACCCTCCTGTAGGTTTACACAGGGCTCTCTTACCCTGTTCCTGGAGATTCCCTCCTGTAAGGTTTTAACTCCAACCCTGTTCCTGGAGAGATACCCTCCTGTAGGTTTTAACTCCAACCCTGTTCCTGGAGAGATACCCTCCTGTGGGTTTTAACTCCAACCCTGTTCCTGGAGAACTACCCTCCTGTAGGTTTTAACTCCAACCCTGTTCCTGGAGAGCTACCCTCCTGTAGGTTTTAACTCCAACCCTGTTCCTGGAGAACTACCCTCCTGTAGGTTTACACAGGGCTCTCTCACCCTGTTCCTGGAGATACCCTCTTGTAAGGTTTTAACTCCAACCCTGTTCCTGGAGAGATACCCTCCTGTAGGTTTTAACTCCAACCCTGTTCCTGGAGAGATACCCTCCTGTAGGTTTTAACTCCAACCCTGTTCCTGGAGAGATACCCTCCTGTAGGTTTTAACTCCAACCCTGTTCCTGGAGAGCTACCCTCCTGTAGGCTTTAACTCCAACCCTGTTCCTGGAGAACTACCCTCCTGTAGGTTTACACAGGGCTCTCTTACCCTGTTCCTGGAGATTCCCTCCTGTAAGGTTTTAACTCCAACCCTGTTCCTGGAGAGATACCCTCCTGTAGGTTTTAACTCCAACCCTGTTCCTGGAGAGATACCCTCCTGTGGGTTTTAACTCCAACCCTGTTCCTGGAGAACTACCCTCCTGTAGGTTTTAACTCCAACCCTGTTCCTGGAGAGCTACCCTCCTGTAGGTTTTAACTCCAACCCTGTTCCTGGAGAACTACCCTCCTGTAGGTTTACACAGGGCTCTCTCACCCTGTTCCTGGAGATACCCTCTTGTAAGGTTTTAACTCCAACCCTGTTCCTGGAGAGATACCCTCCTGTAGGTTTTAACTCCAACCCTGTTCCTGGAGAGATACCCTCCTGTAGGTTTTAACTCCAACCCCGTTCCTGGAGAGATACCCTCCTGTAGGTTTTAACTCCAACCCTGTTCCTGGAGCTAAATGTTAGAATTAAACAGCTATTGCCAACTCAATGTGTATCAGAATCAGGAGGGTAGGTAGATCTCCAGAACAGGGCTGTAGAGCCCTGGTATAAACCTACAGGAGGTTAGGTAGATCTCCAGAACAGGGTTGTAGAGCCCTGGTATAAACCTACAGGAGGTTAGGTAGATCTCCAGAACAGGGCTGTAGAGCCCTGGTATAAACCTACAGGAGGTTAGGTAGATCTCCAGAACAGGGCTGTAGAGCCCTGGTATAAACCTACAGGAGGGTAGGTAGATCTCCGTAACAGGGTTGTAGAGCCCTGGTATAAACCTACAGGAGGGTAGGTAGATCTCCAGAACAGGGTTGTAGAGCCCTGGTATAAACCTACAGGAGGGTAGGGAGATCTCCACAACAGGGTTGTAGAGCCCTGGTATAAACCTACAGGAGGGTAGGTAGATCTCCAGAACAGGGCTGTAGAGCCCTGGTATAAACCTACAGGAGGTTAGGTAGATCTCCAGAACAGGGCTGTAGAGCCCTGGTATAAACCTACAGGAGGTTAGGTAGATCTCCAGAACAGGGCTGTAGAGCCCTGGTATAAACCTACAGGAGGGTAGGTAGATCTCCGTAACAGGGTTGTAGAGCCCTGGTATAAACCTACAGGAGGGTAGGTAGATCTCCAGAACAGGGTTGTAGAGCCCTGGTATAAACCTACAGGAGGGTAGGGAGATCTCCACAACAGGGTTGTAGAGCCCTGGTATAAACCTACAGGAGGGTAGGTAGATCTCCAGAACAGGGTTGTAGAGCCCTGGTATAAACCTACAGGAGGGTAGGTAGATCTCCAGAACAGGGCTGTAGAGCCCTGGTATAAACTTACAGGAGGGTAGGTAGATCTCCAGAACAGGGTTGTAGAGCCCTGGTATAAACCTACAGGAGGGTAGGTAGATCTCCAGAACAGGGCTGTAGAGCCCTGGTATAAACCTACAGGAGGGTAGGTAGATCTCCAGAACAGGAACAGGGTTGTAGAGCCCTGGTGTAAACCTACTATAGTGTATGAGTGATAGATATGTTATAACCTAATGAATCTTCCATGGTCCTAGTCTCTAGACTCTCTCCCCCAGACTATCATCCCTACTCTCCTTCAAGAGACGGATTAGTTTACATCCAGACTTGGACGCTTGCCATGACCATCTCCCTCCCCCTCTCCCCCCCTCTCTCTCCCTCTTTCCCATCTCTCTCTGTATCTCTCTCCCTCTGTCTCTCCTCCCTCTCTGTCTCTCTCTCGTTATCTTTCTCTTTCCCTGTTCTACTTTCTTTTTCTACCTAACTATGAAAGTATAAGTTAGCTGCTGCTATCACTAGCTCTTGCTCTCTCTATCTTCTCTATATCTGTGTCCTCTCTCCTTCTCTCTCTGTCTCTCCTCTCTCCCTCCTTCTTCCTCTCTCTCTCTCTCTCCTCCCTCTACGTCTCTCTGTCTCTCCTCACTCCCTCCTTCTCTCTCTCTATCATGGACCTCTGCACCTCTCCCAGCTCATGGCCCTTGAGCAATTTTAAATCTCCACTCAATCTTCTGAAGCTCATCTGTAAACACTTCCCTATCTTCATCTCCACACACTCTTTCTATCTCCCTGTGCTCTCTCTCTCTCTCTCTCTCTCTCTCTCTCTTCTCTCTCTCGCTCTCTCAATCTTTTGAAGCATCTGTAAACACCACTAAATCTCCTCTACACACTTAGAATCTCTTTCTCCTCTCTCAATTCTCTCCCTCCTTCTTCTCTCTCATCTATAAACACATGTCCATCTCCTCCATACTCTCAGTGTGGTTGTCATTCCATTCCAGTGTAGATAGATCCTCCAACATTCCTCTCTAAAGTCAGTTGATGTGTATCTGTTTTAACTTGGTATTAAGGCAGGAGGTGGTTGTCCTCAGGTCGAGTCTGTCAGACAGTAGGTACAGTACGTTCCTCTCACCCTCAGGTCGAGTCTGTCAGACAGTAGGTACAGTACGTTCCTCTCACCCTCAGGTCGAGTCTGTCAGACAGTAGGTACAGTACGTTCCTCTCACCCTCAGGTCGAGTCTGTCAGACAGTAGGTACAGTACGTTCCTCTCACCCTCAGGTCGAGTCTGTCAGACAGTAGGTACAGTACGTTCCTCTCACCCTCTGTTTAAACTCTTGTCTCTCCTCCATGGTGAGTGTGTCTGCCTTAGCGATGATCGGTACGATGCTGACTATCTTCCCCAGCCTCTTCATGAACTCCACGTCTATGGGACGTAACCTACAGGGAACAGAAACAACACAAACAAATGTTAGTCCCAGCCCTGTACCCTCAGTCCCAGCCCTGTACCCTCAGTCCCAGCCCTGTACCCTCAGTCCCAGCCCTGTACTCTAGCCCCGGCCATGTCCAGTTCCAGCACCCTCAGCCTTGCCCAGCCTCAGCCCCAGCACCCTAGACCTAACTGGACTGGGGTAGGGAGAACTAACTGGACTGGGGTAAGAAGAACTAACTGGACTGGGGTAGTGAGAACTAACTGGACTGGGGTAGTGAGAACTAACTGGACTGGGGTAGGCAGAACTAACTGGACTGGGGTAGGGAGAACTAACTGGACTGGGGTAAGAAGAACTAACTGGACTGCGGTAGGGAGAACTAACTGGACTGGGGTAAGAAGAACTAACTGGACTGGGGTAGGGAGAACTAACTGGACTGGGGTAGGTAGAACTAACTGGACTGGGGTAGGGAGAACTAACTGGACTGGGGTAGGCAGAACTAACTGGACTGGGGTAGGCAGAACTAACTGGACTGGGGTAGGGAGAACTAACTGGACTGGGGTAAGAAGAACTAACTGGACTGGGGTAGGGAGAACTAACTGGACTGGGGTAGGGAGAACTAACTGGACTGGGGTAGGGAGAACTAACTGGACTGGGGTAAGGAGAACTAACTGGACTGGGGTAGGGAGAACTAACTGGACTGGGGTAAGGGGAACTAACTGGACTGGGGTAGGGAGAACTAACTGGACTGGGGTAGGTAGAACTAACTGGACTGGGGTAGGGAGAACTAACTGGACTGGGGTAGGGAGAACTAACTGGACTGGGGTAAGGGGAACTAACTGGACTGGGGTAGGGGGAGTTAACTGGACTGGGGTAGGGAGAACTAACTGGACTGGGGTAAGGAGAACTAACTGGACTGGGGTAGGGAGAACTAACTGGACTGGGGTAAGAAGAACTAACTGGACTGGGGTAGGGGGAGTTAACTGGACTGGGGTAGGGAGAACTAACTGGACTGGGGTATGGGGAGTTAACTGGACTCGGGTAGGGAGAACTAACTGGACTGGGGTAGGGGGAGTTAACTGGACTGGGGTAAGGAGAACTAACTGGACTGGGGTAGGGAGAACTAACTGGACTGGGGTAAGAAGAACTAACTGGACTGGGGTAGGGGGAGTTAACTGGACTGGGGTAGGGGGAGTTAACTGGACTGGGGTAGGGGGAGTTAACTGGACTGGGGTAAGAAGAACTAACTGGACTGGGGTAGGGGGAGTTAACTGGACTGGGGTAGGGAGAACTAACTGGACTGGGGTAGGGAGAACTAACTGGACTGGGGTAGGGAGAACTAACCGGACTGGGGTAGGGAGAACTAACTAGACTGGGGTAGGGAGAACTAACTGGACTGGGGTAGGGAGAACTAACTGGACTGGGGTAGGGAGAACTAACCGGACTGGGGTAGGGAGAACTAACCAGACTGGAGTAGGGAGAACTAACCGGACTGGGTTAGGGAGAACTAACTGGACTGGGGTAGGGAGAACTAACTGGACTGGGGTAGGGGGAGTTAACTGGACTGGGGTAAGAAGAACTAACTGGACTGGGGTAGGGAGAACTAACTGGACTGGGGTAGGGAGAACTAACCGGACTGGGGTAGGGAGAACTAACTAGACTGGGGTAGGGAGAACTAACTGGACTGGGGTAGGGAGAACTAACTGGACTGGGGTAGGGAGAACTAACTGGACTGGGGTAGGGGGAGTTAACTGGACTGGGGTAAGGAGAACTAACTGGACTGGGGTAGGGAGAACTAACTGGACTGGGGTAAGAAGAACTAACTGGACTGGGGTAGGGGGAGTTAACTGGACTGGGGTAGGGGGAGTTAACTGGACTGGGGTAAGAAGAACTAACTGGACTGGGGTAGGGGGAGTTAACTGGACTGGGGTAGGGAGAACTAACTGGACTGGGGTAGGGAGAACTAACTGGACTGGGGTAGGGAGAACTAACCGGACTGGGGTAGGGAGAACTAACTAGACTGGGGTAGGGAGAACTAACTGGACTGGGGTAGGGAGAACTAACTGGACTGGGGTAGGGGGAGTTAACTGGACTGCGTAAGGAGAACTAACTAGACTGGGGTAGGGAGAACTAACTGGACTGGGGTAGGGAGAACTAACCGGACTGGGGTAGGGAGAACTAACCAGACTGGAGTAGGGAGAACTAACCGGACTGGGTTAGGGAGAACTAACTGGACTCGGGTAGGGAGAACTAACTGGACTGGGGTAGGGGGAGTTAACTGGACTGGGGTAAGAAGAACTAACTGGACTGGGGTAGGGAGAACTAACTGGACTGGGGTAGGGAGAACTAACCGGACTGGGGTAGGGAGAACTAACTAGACTGGGGTAGGGAGAACTAACTGGACTGGGGTAGGGAGAACTAACTGGACTGGGGTAGGGGGAGTTAACTGGACTGCGTAAGGAGAACTAACTAGACTGGGGTAGGGAGAACTAACTGGACTGGGGTAGGGAGAACTAACCGGACTGGGGTAGGGAGAACTAACCAGACTGGAGTAGGGAGAACTAACCGGACTGGGTTAGGGAGAACTAACTGGACTGGGGTAGGGAGAACTAACTGGACTGGGGTAGGGAGAACTAACTGGACTGGGGTAGGGAGAACTAACCAGACTGGAGTAGGGAGAACTAACTAGACTGGGTTAGGGAGAACTAACTGGACTGGGTTAGGGAGAACTAACTGGACTGGGGTAGGGAGAACTAACTGGACTGGGGTAGGGAGAACTAACCGGACTGGGGTAGGGAGAACTAACTGGACAGGGGTAAGGAGAACTAACTGGACTCGGGTAAGGAGAACTAACTGGACTGGGGTAAGGAGAACTAACTGGACTGGGGTAAAGAGAACTAACTAGACTGGGGTACGGAGAACTAACTAAACTGGACTAGGGTAGTTAAGGTATAGTAACAGTTAGCTGAAATCTGATCAGACAGGCTATTCATAAGGTATAGAATAGAGATCTGCTGGAGAAGTCATAGGAAGTGATGTCAGAGGAAGTGACGTGAGGGTTCTCACCAGTGTCCGGTGGCAGGCAGGAAGTAGACACAGCAGTGGACGCGTGTGTCAGGGATCCTCGGCTTCCTGTTGACGTACAACTCTTCTTTCAGGTACCTCTCATACTGCTCATTAACATAACTCACTATAGGCTCCCAACTAGAGGAGAGAGGAGAGGAGGAGGGGGGGGGGGGGGGGGGGGGGGGGAGGGGTGGAGGGGGAGAGGAGGGTGGTGGGGGGGGGGGGTGGCGAGAGAAGAAGAGAGAGGCAAGAGGATGAGTGGTAAAAACAACAACTGCACAACACATTTAAGGCTGTTAGTTAAAATATAATTTTGGTTGGAAAAGGTAAATGAATTGAACAAGAAATCAATAAAATGATGAGCTATATAATTATCCCCTATAAAAGTCCCACTGAAACAGTCATAAATAACTGCTGTTAACATAGTATGAAGCATAACAACAGGTGAGTAACTGAATCAGCCTGAAAACAGATGGGCTGTAATGCTGAAACTTCCCCGAAAGGTGATTTCAAAAGTAATCTCTCTTTCACCTCCCTCCACCTCTCCCTCCATCTCTCTCCCTCCATCTCTCTCCCTCCATCTCTCTCCCTCCATCTCTCTCCCTCCATCTCTCTCCCTCATCTCTCTTCCTCATCTCTCATCCTCCCTCCATCTCTCCCTCCATCTCTCTCCCTCCATCTCTCTCCCTCCATCTCTCTCCCTCATCTCTCTTCCTCATCTCTCATCCTCCCTCCATCTCTCCCTCCATCTCTCTCCCTCCATCTCTCTCCCTCCATCTCTCTCCCTCATCTCTCTCCCTCCATCTCTCTCCCTCATCTCTCTTTCTCATCTCTCTTCCTCCCTCCATCTCTCTCCCTCCATCTCTCTCCCTCATCTCTCTTCCTCCCTCCATCT
>NC_048576.1:96270430-96272930 GCF_013265735.2 Oncorhynchus mykiss | reverse complement strand
CTACACACCTAACCCCATATCCTGTCACTGTCTCGGTCCCAGATGAGTGGGCGGCTGTCTAGACACGGTTCCCTCCAGAGTCCCACCCCGGCGTAGTGTCCTACAAGGGGGGGGGGGGGGGGGGCAACGGCCAAACTCATAAAGCATTTTAGCTGATCTAGGATCAGCCCCTCTCCCTCCATGTAATCTGATTCATTATGATCTAGGATCAGACCCCCTCCCTCCATGTAATCTGATTCATTATGATCTAGGATCAGGTTCCTCCTCTCTGTGTAATCTGATTCATTAAGATCTTAAAGGCTAAACTGATCCTAGATCAGCTCTCCTGCTCTGAGATGATTTGTGAATACAGACCCAGGACTTTGGATAGGACAGCTGGATAGTGATAGAGTGGGTGGTTGAAGACTGGTAAAGATATTGGCTATGTCTTAGTTAGTAGTGTCCAGTATCATGCATTAAGCAGGTGTTGGCTGGCTAGCACTCTGGCAGTGGCTACATCTACCTAGCTAACACTGTGACAGTGGGCTACATCTACCTAGCTAACACTGTGACAGTGGGCTTCATCTACCTAGCTAACACTGTGACAGTGGGCTACATCTACCTAGCTAACACTGTGACAGTGGGCTACATCTACCTAGCTAACACTGTGACAGTGAGATACATCTACCTAGCTAACACTGTGACAGTGGGCTACATCTACCTAGCTAACACTGTGACAGTGGGCTACATCTACCTAGCTAACACTGTGACAGTGGGCTACATCTACCTAGCTAACACTGTGACATTGGGCTACATCTACCTAGCTAACACTGTGACAGTGGGATACATCTACCTAGCTAACACTGTGACAGTGGGCTACATCTACCTAGCTAACACTGTGACAGTGGGCTACATCTACCTAGCTAACACTGTGACAGTGGGCTACATCTACCTAGCTAATACTGTGACAGTGGGATACATCTACCTAGCTAACACTGTGACAGTGGGCTACATCTACCTAGCTAACACTGTGACAGTGGGCTACATCTACCTAGCTAACACTGTGACAGTGGGCTACATCTACCTAGCTAACACTGTGACATTGAGCTACATCTACCTAGCTAACACTGTGACAGTGGGATACATCTACCTAGCTAACACTGTGACAGTGGGCTACATCTACCTAGCTAACACTGTGACAGTGGGCTACATCTACCTAGCTAACACTGTGACAGTGGGCTACACCTACCTAGCTAACGCTGTGACATTGGGCTACATCTACCTAGCTAATACTGTGACAGTGGGATACATCTACCTAGCTAACACTGTGACAGTGGGCTACATCTACCTAGCTAACACTGTGACATTGGGCTACATCTACCTAGCTAATACTGTGACAGTGGGATACATCTACCTAGCTAACACTGTGACAGTGGGCTACATCTACCTAGCTAACACTGTGACAGTGGGCTACATCTACCTAGCTAACACTGTGACAGTGGGCATCTACCTAGCTAACACTGTGACAGTGGGCTACATCTACCTAGCTAACACTGTGACAGTGGGCTACGTCTACCTAGCTAACACTGTGACAGTGGGCTACATCTACCTAGCTAACACTGTGACAGTGGGCTACATCTACCTAGCTAACACTGTGACAGTGGGCTACATCTACCTAGCTAACACTATGACAGTGGGCTACACCTACCTAGCTGTGAACTATCTCTATCCCTCAGCTCTGGTCAGGTAAGCTGCTTTACTGACCCAATGATCTTACCGAAGGCCTGGTCTAGTACTTAAGAACTACTGCAGCTACATTCTTCCTGCCGTACTCCATAGCAGGATTAATTTTATATATATATATATATATGGTATATATATGACATTTACTTTCTATGTTTGGTTAATGTATAAATACATGCTAGTTTCTCCTCATGTCTGGTGACTCTGGACTGCTGAACGTGCACTGAGTCACATGGTTTCACTGTGAGAGGAACATGGTAACATGGAGGTGAGATTCCCACACGGGCAGGAGACAGATTCCCACAGACACACACACACACACACATACACACACACACACACACACACACACACACACACACACACACACACACACACACACACACACACACACACACACACACTTGACCATGTTTAGACTTGTTCTAGATGGAATGGGTCTTTATGGGAACTCTTCACAGCAGAGTCTAACTGAAGTGTAGTGGTTTTCTTCCCTTCCACAGGAAGTTAATGGTAGAGCCACATAAAGCTGTTAAGCAGACAGAGCCTAGAAACAGAGGAAGTGATGTTTCGCAGGTTCATGTTCAGGGAAGCTCCTATATAAAGAGACAGACCTGTCCTTTGCTTCACCTGACTGTTTAACATTGTGCTATAGCTCGACCTGGGGATTGTGTGAGTGTGTGTGTGTGTTCACGCCTGTGTGTGTGTGTGTGTGCGTGTGCGTGTGCGTGTGCGTGTGTGTGTGTGTGTGTGTGTGTGTGTGTGTGTGTGTGTGTGT
>NC_048576.1:96252930-96265430 GCF_013265735.2 Oncorhynchus mykiss | reverse complement strand
GACAGAGATACACTGTTTAGTGTTGACCAGGGTAGACTTCCCTAGTCCACTCTGACCTGTAGGAGAAAGACAGGACAGAGATACACTGTTTAGTGTTGACCAGGGTAGACTTCCCTAGTCCACTCTGACCTGTAGGAGAAAGACAGGACAGAGATACACTGTTTAGTGTTGACCAGGGTAGACTTCCCTAGTCCACTCTGACCTGTAGGAGAAAGACAGGACAGAGAGACACTGTTTAGTGTTGACCAGGGTAGACTTCCCTAGTCCACTCTGACCTGTAGGAGAAAGACAGGACAGAGAGACACTGTTTAGTGTTGACCAGGGTAGACTTCCCTAGTCCACTCTGACCTGTAGGAGAAAGACAGGACAGAGAAACACTGTTTAGTGTTGACCAGGGTAGAATTCCCTAGTCCACTCTGACCTGTAGGAGAAAGACAGGACAGAGAGACACTGTTTAGTGTTGACCAGGGTAGACTTCCCTAGTCCACTCTGACCTGTAGGAGAAAGACAGGACAGAGATACACTGTTTAGTGTTGACCAGGATAGACTTCCCTAGTCCACTCTGACCTGTAGGAGAAAGACAGGACAGAGATACACTGTTTAGTGTTGACCAGGGTAGACTTCCCTAGTCCACTCTGACCTGTAGGAGAAAGACAGGACAGAGATACACTGTTTAGTGTTGACCAGGGTAGACTTCCCTAGTCCACTCTGACCTGTAGGAGAAAGACAGGACAGAGATACACTGTTTAGTGTTGACCAGGGTAGACTTCCCTAGTCCACTCTGACCTGTAGGAGAAAGACAGGACAGAGATACACTGTTTAGTGTTGACCAGGGTAGACTTCCCTAGTCCACTCTGACCTGTAGGAGAAAGACAGGACAGAGAGACACTGTTTAGTGTTGACCAGGATAGACTTCCCTAGTCCACTCTGACCTGTAGGAGAAAGACAGGACAGAGAGACACTGTTTAGTGTTGACCAGGGTAGACTTCCCTAGTCCACTCTGACCTGTAGGAGAAAGACAGGACAGAGAGACACTGTTTAGTGTTGACCAGGGTAGACTTCCCTAGTCCACTCTGACCTGTAGGAGAAAGACAGGACAGAGAAACACTGTTTAGTGTTGACCAGGGTAGACTTCCCTAGTCCACTCTGACCTGTAGGAGAAAGACAGGACAGAGATACACTGTTTAGTGTTGACCAGGGTAGACTTCCCTAGTCCACTCTGACCTGTAGGAGAAAGACAGGACAGAGATACACTGTTTAGTGTTGACCAGGGTAGACTTCCCTAGTCCACTCTGACCTGTAGGAGAAAGACAGGACAGAGATACACTGTTTAGTGTTGACCAGGGTAGACTTCCCTAGTCCACTCTGACCTGTAGGAGAAAGACAGGACAGAGATACACTGTTTAGTGTTGACCAGGGTAGACTTCCCTAGTCCACTCTGACCTGTAGGAGAAAGACAGGACAGAGATACACTGTTTAGTGTTGACCAGGGTAGACTTCCCTAGTCCACTCTGACCTGTAGGAGAAAGACAGGACAGAGAGACACTGTTTAGTGTTGACCAGGGTAGACTTCCCTAGTCCACTCTGACCTGTAGGAGAAAGACAGGACAGAGAGACACTGTTTAGTGTTGACCAGGGTAGACTTCCCTAGTCCACTCTGACCTGTAGGAGAAAGACAGGACAGAGAGACACTGTTTAGTGTTGACCAGGGTAGACTTCCCTAGTCCACTCTGACCTGTAGGAGAAAGACAGGACAGAGAGACACTGTTTAGTGTTGACCAGGGTAGACTTCCCTAGTCCACTCTGACCTGTAGGAGAAAGACAGGACAGAGATACACTGTTTAGTGTTGACCAGGATAGACTTCCCTAGTCCACTCTGACCTGTAGGAGAAAGACAGGACAGAGATACACTGTTTAGTGTTGACCAGGGTAGACTTCCCTAGTCCACTCTGACCTGTAGGAGAAAGACAGGACAGAGATACACTGTTTAGTGTTGACCAGGGTGGACTTCCCTAGTCCACTCTGACCTGTAGAAGAAAGACAGGACAGAGATACACTGTTTAGTGTTGACCAGGGTAGACTTCCCTAGTCCACTCTGACCTGTAGGAGAAAGACAGGACAGAGAGACACTGTTTAGTGTTGACCAGGGTAGACTTCCCTAGTCCACTCTGACCTGTAGGAGAAAGACAGGACAGAGAAACACTGTTTAGTGTTGACCAGGGTAGAATTCCCTAGTCCACTCTGACCTGTAGGAGAAAGACAGGACAGAGAGACACTGTTTAGTGTTGACCAGGGTAGACTTCCCTAGTCCACTCTGACCTGTAGGAGAAAGACAGGACAGAGATACACTGTTTAGTGTTGACCAGGATAGACTTCCCTAGTCCACTCTGACCTGTAGGAGAAAGACAGGACAGAGATACACTGTTTAGTGTTGACCAGGGTAGACTTCCCTAGTCCACTCTGACCTGTAGGAGAAAGACAGGACAGAGATACACTGTTTAGTGTTGACCAGGGTAGACTTCCCTAGTCCACTCTGACCTGTAGGAGAAAGACAGGACAGAGATACACTGTTTAGTGTTGACCAGGGTAGACTTCCCTAGTCCACTCTGACCTGTAGGAGAAAGACAGGACAGAGATACACTGTTTAGTGTTGACCAGGGTAGACTTCCCTAGTCCACTCTGACCTGTAGGAGAAAGACAGGACAGAGAGACACTGTTTAGTGTTGACCAGGATAGACTTCCCTAGTCCACTCTGACCTGTAGGAGAAAGACAGGACAGAGAGACACTGTTTAGTGTTGACCAGGGTAGACTTCCCTAGTCCACTCTGACCTGTAGGAGAAAGACAGGACAGAGAGACACTGTTTAGTGTTGACCAGGGTAGACTTCCCTAGTCCACTCTGACCTGTAGGAGAAAGACAGGACAGAGAAACACTGTTTAGTGTTGACCAGGGTAGACTTCCCTAGTCCACTCTGACCTGTAGGAGAAAGACAGGACAGAGAGACACTGTTTAGTGTTGACCAGGGTAGACTTCCCTAGTCCACTCTGACCTGTAGGAGAAAGACAGGACAGAGATACACTGTTTAGTGTTGACCAGGGTAGACTTCCCTAGTCCACTCTGACCTGTAGGAGAAAGACAGGACAGAGATACACTGTTTAGTGTTGACCAGGGTAGACTTCCCTAGTCCACTCTGACCTGTAGGAGAAAGACAGGACAGAGATACACTGTTTAGTGTTGACCAGGGTAGACTTCCCTAGTCCACTCTGACCTGTAGGAGAAAGACAGGACAGAGATACACTGTTTAGTGTTGACCAGGGTAGACTTCCCTAGTCCACTCTGACCTGTAGGAGAAAGACAGGACAGAGATACACTGTTTAGTGTTGACCAGGGTAGACTTCCCTAGTCCACTCTGACCTGTAGGAGAAAGACAGGACAGAGAGACACTGTTTAGTGTTGACCAGGGTAGACTTCCCTAGTCCACTCTGACCTGTAGGAGAAAGACAGGACAGAGAGACACTGTTTAGTGTTGACCAGGGTAGACTTCCCTAGTCCACTCTGACCTGTAGGAGAAAGACAGGACAGAGAGACACTGTTTAGTGTTGACCAGGGTAGACTTCCCTAGTCCACTCTGACCTGTAGGAGAAAGACAGGACAGAGAGACACTGTTTAGTGTTGACCAGGGTAGACTTCCCTAGTCCACTCTGACCTGTAGGAGAAAGACAGGACAGAGATACACTGTTTAGTGTTGACCAGGATAGACTTCCCTAGTCCACTCTGACCTGTAGGAGAAAGACAGGACAGAGATACACTGTTTAGTGTTGACCAGGGTAGACTTCCCTAGTCCACTCTGACCTGTAGGAGAAAGACAGGACAGAGATACACTGTTTAGTGTTGACCAGGGTGGACTTCCCTAGTCCACTCTGACCTGTAGGAGAAAGACAGGACAGAGAGACACTGTTTAGTGTTGACCAGGGTAGACTTCCCTAGTCCACTCTGACCTGTAGGAGAAAGACAGGACAGAGAGACACTGTTTAGTGTTGACCAGGGTAGACTTCCCTAGTCCACTCTGACCTGTAGGAGAAAGACAGGACAGAGAGACACTGTTTAGTGTTGACCAGGGTGGACTTCCCTAGTCCACTCTGACCTGTAGGAGAAAGACAGGACAGAGATACACTGTTTAGTGTTGACCAGGGTAGACTTCCCTAGTCCACTCTGACCTGTAGGAGAAAGACAGGACAGAGATACACTGTTTAGTGTTGACCAGGGTAGACTTCCCTAGTACACTCTGACCTGTAGGAGAAAGACAGGACAGAGATACACTGTTTAGTGTTGACCAGGGTAGACTTCCCTAGTCCACTCTGACCTGTAGGAGAAAGACAGGACAGAGATACACTGTTTAGTGTTGACCAGGGTAGACTTCCCTAGTCCACTCTGACCTGTAGGAGAAAGACAGGACAGAGATACACTGTTTAGTGTTGACCAGGGTAGACTTCCCTAGTCCACTCTGACCTGTAGGAGAAAGACAGGACAGAGATACACTGTTTAGTGTTGACCAGGGTAGACTTCCCTAGTCCACTCTGACCTGTAGGAGAAAGACAGGACAGAGATACACTGTTTAGTGTTGACCAGGGTAGACTTCCCTAGTCCACTCTGACCTGTAGGAGAAAGACAGGACAGAGATACACTGTTTAGTGTTGACCAGGGTAGACTTCCCTAGTCCACTCTGACCTGTAGGAGAAAGACAGGACAGAGATACACTGTTTAGTGTTGACCAGGGTAGACTTCCCTAGTCCACTCTGACCTGTAGGAGAAAGACAGGACAGAGAGACACTGTTTAGTGTTGACCAGGGTAGACTTCCCTAGTCCACTCTGACCTGTAGGAGAAAGACAGGACAGAGAGACACTGTTTAGTGTTGACCAGGGTAGACTTCCCTAGTCCACTCTGACCTGTAGGAGAAAGACAGGACAGAGAAACACTGTTTAGTGTTGACCAGGGTAGAATTCCCTAGTCCACTCTGACCTGTAGGAGAAAGACAGGACAGAGAGACACTGTTTAGTGTTGACCAGGGTAGACTTCCCTAGTCCACTCTGACCTGTAGGAGAAAGACAGGACAGAGATACACTGTTTAGTGTTGACCAGGATAGACTTCCCTAGTCCACTCTGACCTGTAGGAGAAAGACAGGACAGAGATACACTGTTTAGTGTTGACCAGGGTAGACTTCCCTAGTCCACTCTGACCTGTAGGAGAAAGACAGGACAGAGATACACTGTTTAGTGTTGACCAGGGTAGACTTCCCTAGTCCACTCTGACCTGTAGGAGAAAGACAGGACAGAGATACACTGTTTAGTGTTGACCAGGGTAGACTTCCCTAGTCCACTCTGACCTGTAGGAGAAAGACAGGACAGAGATACACTGTTTAGTGTTGACCAGGGTAGACTTCCCTAGTCCACTCTGACCTGTAGGAGAAAGACAGGACAGAGAGACACTGTTTAGTGTTGACCAGGATAGACTTCCCTAGTCCACTCTGACCTGTAGGAGAAAGACAGGACAGAGAGACACTGTTTAGTGTTGACCAGGGTAGACTTCCCTAGTCCACTCTGACCTGTAGGAGAAAGACAGGACAGAGAGACACTGTTTAGTGTTGACCAGGGTAGACTTCCCTAGTCCACTCTGACCTGTAGGAGAAAGACAGGACAGAGAAACACTGTTTAGTGTTGACCAGGGTAGACTTCCCTAGTCCACTCTGACCTGTAGGAGAAAGACAGGACAGAGATACACTGTTTAGTGTTGACCAGGGTAGACTTCCCTAGTCCACTCTGACCTGTAGGAGAAAGACAGGACAGAGATACACTGTTTAGTGTTGACCAGGGTAGACTTCCCTAGTCCACTCTGACCTGTAGGAGAAAGACAGGACAGAGATACACTGTTTAGTGTTGACCAGGGTAGACTTCCCTAGTCCACTCTGACCTGTAGGAGAAAGACAGGACAGAGATACACTGTTTAGTGTTGACCAGGGTAGACTTCCCTAGTCCACTCTGACCTGTAGGAGAAAGACAGGACAGAGATACACTGTTTAGTGTTGACCAGGGTAGACTTCCCTAGTCCACTCTGACCTGTAGGAGAAAGACAGGACAGAGAGACACTGTTTAGTGTTGACCAGGGTAGACTTCCCTAGTCCACTCTGACCTGTAGGAGAAAGACAGGACAGAGAGACACTGTTTAGTGTTGACCAGGGTAGACTTCCCTAGTCCACTCTGACCTGTAGGAGAAAGACAGGACAGAGAGACACTGTTTAGTGTTGACCAGGGTAGACTTCCCTAGTCCACTCTGACCTGTAGGAGAAAGACAGGACAGAGAGACACTGTTTAGTGTTGACCAGGGTAGACTTCCCTAGTCCACTCTGACCTGTAGGAGAAAGACAGGACAGAGATACACTGTTTAGTGTTGACCAGGATAGACTTCCCTAGTCCACTCTGACCTGTAGGAGAAAGACAGGACAGAGATACACTGTTTAGTGTTGACCAGGGTAGACTTCCCTAGTCCACTCTGACCTGTAGGAGAAAGACAGGACAGAGATACACTGTTTAGTGTTGACCAGGGTGGACTTCCCTAGTCCACTCTGACCTGTAGAAGAAAGACAGGACAGAGATACACTGTTTAGTGTTGACCAGGGTAGACTTCCCTAGTCCACTCTGACCTGTAGGAGAAAGACAGGACAGAGAGACACTGTTTAGTGTTGACCAGGGTAGACTTCCCTAGTCCACTCTGACCTGTAGGAGAAAGACAGGACAGAGAAACACTGTTTAGTGTTGACCAGGGTAGAATTCCCTAGTCCACTCTGACCTGTAGGAGAAAGACAGGACAGAGAGACACTGTTTAGTGTTGACCAGGGTAGACTTCCCTAGTCCACTCTGACCTGTAGGAGAAAGACAGGACAGAGATACACTGTTTAGTGTTGACCAGGATAGACTTCCCTAGTCCACTCTGACCTGTAGGAGAAAGACAGGACAGAGATACACTGTTTAGTGTTGACCAGGGTAGACTTCCCTAGTCCACTCTGACCTGTAGGAGAAAGACAGGACAGAGATACACTGTTTAGTGTTGACCAGGGTAGACTTCCCTAGTCCACTCTGACCTGTAGGAGAAAGACAGGACAGAGATACACTGTTTAGTGTTGACCAGGGTAGACTTCCCTAGTCCACTCTGACCTGTAGGAGAAAGACAGGACAGAGATACACTGTTTAGTGTTGACCAGGGTAGACTTCCCTAGTCCACTCTGACCTGTAGGAGAAAGACAGGACAGAGAGACACTGTTTAGTGTTGACCAGGATAGACTTCCCTAGTCCACTCTGACCTGTAGGAGAAAGACAGGACAGAGAGACACTGTTTAGTGTTGACCAGGGTAGACTTCCCTAGTCCACTCTGACCTGTAGGAGAAAGACAGGACAGAGAGACACTGTTTAGTGTTGACCAGGGTAGACTTCCCTAGTCCACTCTGACCTGTAGGAGAAAGACAGGACAGAGAAACACTGTTTAGTGTTGACCAGGGTAGACTTCCCTAGTCCACTCTGACCTGTAGGAGAAAGACAGGACAGAGAGACACTGTTTAGTGTTGACCAGGGTAGACTTCCCTAGTCCACTCTGACCTGTAGGAGAAAGACAGGACAGAGATACACTGTTTAGTGTTGACCAGGGTAGACTTCCCTAGTCCACTCTGACCTGTAGGAGAAAGACAGGACAGAGATACACTGTTTAGTGTTGACCAGGGTAGACTTCCCTAGTCCACTCTGACCTGTAGGAGAAAGACAGGACAGAGATACACTGTTTAGTGTTGACCAGGGTAGACTTCCCTAGTCCACTCTGACCTGTAGGAGAAAGACAGGACAGAGATACACTGTTTAGTGTTGACCAGGGTAGACTTCCCTAGTCCACTCTGACCTGTAGGAGAAAGACAGGACAGAGATACACTGTTTAGTGTTGACCAGGGTAGACTTCCCTAGTCCACTCTGACCTGTAGGAGAAAGACAGGACAGAGAGACACTGTTTAGTGTTGACCAGGGTAGACTTCCCTAGTCCACTCTGACCTGTAGGAGAAAGACAGGACAGAGAGACACTGTTTAGTGTTGACCAGGGTAGACTTCCCTAGTCCACTCTGACCTGTAGGAGAAAGACAGGACAGAGAGACACTGTTTAGTGTTGACCAGGGTAGACTTCCCTAGTCCACTCTGACCTGTAGGAGAAAGACAGGACAGAGAGACACTGTTTAGTGTTGACCAGGGTAGACTTCCCTAGTCCACTCTGACCTGTTGGAGAAAGACAGGACAGAGATACACTGTTTAGTGTTGACCAGGATAGACTTCCCTAGTCCACTCTGACCTGTAGGAGAAAGACAGGACAGAGATACACTGTTTAGTGTTGACCAGGGTAGACTTCCCTAGTCCACTCTGACCTGTAGGAGAAAGACAGGACAGAGATACACTGTTTAGTGTTGACCAGGGTGGACTTCCCTAGTCCACTCTGACCTGTAGGAGAAAGACAGGACAGAGAGACACTGTTTAGTGTTGACCAGGGTGGACTGTGTCCGTGTGGGACTTTCTACAGTTTTATTTAACTAGGCAAGTCAGTTAAGAACAAATTCTTATTTACAATGACGGCCTACCGGGGAACAGGGGGTTAACTGCCTTGTTCAGGGGTAGAATGAGAGATTTTTACCTTGTCAGCTCAGGGATTCGATCCAGCAACCGAAACCCTCTAACCACTAGGCTACCTGCCGCCCCTCTAACCACTAGGCTACCTGCCGCCCCTCGAACCACTAGGCTACCTGCCGCCCCTCTAACCACTAGGCTACCTGCCGCCCCTCTAACCACTAGGCTACCTGCCGCCCCTCTAACCACTAGGCTACCTGCCGCCCCTCTAACCACTAGGCTACCTGCTCTAACCACTAGGCTACCTGCCGCCCCTCTAACCACTAGGCTACCTGCCGCCCCTCTAACCACTAGGCTACCTGCCGCCCCTCTAACCACTAGGCTACCTGCCGTCCCTCTAACCACTAGGCTACCTGCCGCCCCTCTAACCACTAGGCTACCTGCCGCCCCTCTAACCACTAGGCTACCTGCCGCCCCTCTAACCACTAGGCTACCTGCCGCCCCTCTAACCACTAAGCTACCTGCTCTAACCACTAGGCTACCTGCCGCCCCTCTAACCACTAGGCTACCTGCCGCCCCTCTAACCACTAGGCTACCTGCCGCCCCTCTAACCACTAGGCTACCTGCCGCCCCTCTAACCACTAGGCTACCTGCCGCCCCTCTAACCACTAGGCTACCTGCCGCCCCTCTAACCACTAGGCTACCTGCCGCCCCTCTAACCACTAGGCTACCTGCCGCCCCTCTAACCACTAGGCTACCTGCCGCCCCTCTAACCACTAGGCTACCTGCCCTAACCACTAGGCTACCTGCCCTAACCACTAGGCTACCTGCCACCCCTCTAACCACTAGGCTACCTGCTCTAACCACTAGGCTACCTTCCGCCCCTCTAACCACTAGGCTACCTGCCGCCCCTCTAACCACTAGGCTACCTGCCGCCCCTCTAACCACTAGGCTACCCTACCGTCCCTCTAACCACTAGGCTACCCTACCGTCCCTCTAACCACTAGGCTACCCTACCGTCCCTCTAACCACTAGGCTACCTGCCGCCCCTCTAACCACTAAGCTACCTGCCGCCCCTCTAACCACTAGGCTACCTGCCGCCCCTCTAACCACTAGGCTACCTGCCGCCCCTCTAACCACTAGGCTACCTGCCGCCCCTCTAACCACTAAGCTACCTGCCGCCCCTCTAACCACTAGGCTACCTGCCGCCCCTCTAACCACTAGGCTACCTGCCGCCCCTCTAACCACTAGGCTACCTGCCCTAACCACTAGGCTACCTGCCCTAACCACTAGGCTACCTGCCACCCCTCTAACCACTAGGCTACCTGCTCTAACCACTAGGCTACCTGCCGCCCCTCTAACCACTAGGCTACCTGCCGCCCCTCTAACCACTAGGCTACCTGCCGCCCCTCTAACCACTAGGCTACCTGCCCTAACCACTAGGCTACCTGCCACCCCTGTAACCACTAGGCTACCTGCTCTAACCACTAGGCTACCTGCCGCCCCTCTAACCACTAGGCTACCTGCCGCCCCTCTAACCACTAGGCTACCTGCCGCCCCTCTAACCACTAGGCTACCCTACTGTCCCTCTAACCACTAGGCTACCCTACCGTCCCTCTAACCACTAGGCTACCCTACCGTCCCTCTAACCACTAGGCTACCTGCCGCCCCTCTAACCACTAAGCTACCTGCCGCCCCTCTAACCACTAGGCTACCTGCCGCCCCTCTAACCACTAGGCTACCTGCCGCCCCTCTAACTACTAGGCTACCTGCCGCCCCTCTAACCACTAAGCTACCTGCCGCCCCTCTAACCACTAGGCTACCTGCCGCCCCTCTAACCACTAGGCTACCTGCCGCCCCTCTAACCACTAGGCTACCTGCCCTAACCACTAGGCTACCTGCCCTAACCACTAGGCTACCTGCCACCCCTCTAACCACTAGGCTACCTGCTCTAACCACTAGGCTACCTGCCGCCCCTCTAACCACTAGGCTACCTGCCGCCCCTCTAACCACTAGGCTACCTGCCGCCCCTCTAACCACTAGGCTACCTGCCCTAACCACTAGGCTACCTGCCACCCCTGTAACCACTAGGCTACCTGCTCTAACCACTAGGCTACCTGCCGCCCCTCTAACCACTAGGCTACCTGCCGCCCCTCTAACCACTAGGCTACCTGCCGCCCCTCTAACCACTAGGCTACCCTACTGTCCCTCTAACCACTAGGCTACCCTACCGTCCCTCTAACCACTAGGCTACCCTACCGTCCCTCTAACCACTAGGCTACCTGCCGCCCCTCTAACCACTAAGCTACCTGCCGCCCCTCTAACCACTAGGCTACCTGCCGCCCCTCTAACCACTAGGCTACCTGCCGCCCCTCTAACTACTAGGCTACCTGCCGCCCCTCTAACCACTAAGCTACCTGCCGCCCCTCTAACCACTAGGCTACCTGCCGCCCCTCTAACCACTAGGCTACCTGCCGCCCCTCTAACCACTAGGCTACCTGCCCTAACCACTAGGCTACCTGCCCTAACCACTAGGCTACCTGCCACCCCTCTAACCACTAGGCTACCTGCTCTAACCACTAGGCTACCTGCCGCCCCTCTAACCACTAGGCTACCTGCCGCCCCTCTAACCACTAGGCTACCTGCCGCCCCTCTAACCACTAGGCTACCTGCCCTAACCACTAGGCTACCTGCCCTAACCACTAGGCTACCTGCCACCCCTCTAACCACTAGGCTACCTGCTCTAACCACTAGGCTACCTGCCGCCCCTCTAACCACTAGGCTACCTGCCGCCCCTCTAACCACTAGGCTACCTGCCGCCCCTCTAACCACTAGGCTACCCTACTGTCCCTCTAACCACTAGGCTACCCTACCGTCCCTCTAACCACTAGGCTACCCTACCGTCCCTCTAACCACTGGGCTACCTGCCGCCCCTCTAAACACTAGGCTACCTGCCGCCCCTCTAACCACTAGGCTACCTGCCGCCCCTCTAACCACTAGGCTACCTGCCGCTCCTCTAACCACTAGGCTACCCTACTGTCCCTCTAACCACTAGGCTACCTGCCGCCCCTCTAACCACTAGGCTACCTGCCGCCCCTCTAACCACTAGGCTACCTGCCGCCCCTCTAACCACTAGGCTACCTGCCGCTCCTCTAACCACTACTACTCTCTTTCTCTCTCTCTGTCTCTCTCTCTCTCTCTCTCTCTCTCTCCTTCTCTCTCTCTCTCTCTTATTTTATTTCACCTTTATTTAACCAGGTAGACTAGTTGAGAACAAGTTCTCATTTACAACTGCGACCTGGCCAAGATAAAGCATAGCAGTTCAACACGCACAACGACACAGAGTTACACATGGAGTAAAACAAACATACAGTCAATAATACAGTAGAACAAAAGAAAACTAAAAGTCTATATACAGTGAGTGCAAATGAGGTAAGTTAAGGAAATAAATAGGCCATGGTGGAGAAGTAATTACAATATAGCAATTAAACACTGGAATGGTAGATCGGCAGAAGATGAATGTGCAGGTGGAGATACTGGGGTGCAAAAGAGCAAGATAAATAAATACAGTATGGTGATGAGGTAGGTAGATGGGCTGTTTACAGATGGGCTATGTACAGGTGCAGTGATCTGTCCTGACAGCTGGTGCTTAAAGCTAGTGAAGGAGATGTGAGTCTCCAGCTTCAGTGATTTTTGTAGTTCGTTCCAGTCATTGGCAGCAGAGAACTGGAAGGAAAGACGGCCAAAGGAGGACTTGGCTTTGGGGGTGACCAGTGAAATATACCTGCTGGAGCGCGTGCTACGAGTGGGTGCGTGTGAGATTGTGCGCATGCGTGTGTGTTTGGTAGCGATT